>NW_024419245.1:0-15676 GCF_014898765.1 Herpailurus yagouaroundi
TTGGCTTCCATGTACTTTTTAATTTTCTCTTTAACTTCTTGGTTCACCCATTCATTCCTTTTTTTTTAATTTTTTTTTTTTATGTTTTAAAATTTACATCCAAATTAGTTAGCATATAGTACAACAATGATTTCATGAGAATATTCCTTAATGCCCCTTACCCATTTAGCCCAACCCCTTCCCACATCCCGTCCAGTAACACTCTGTCTGTCCTACATAGTTATGAGTCCATTCTGTTTTGTCCCCCTCACTGTTTTTATTTTATTTTTGTTTCCCTTCCCTTATGTTCATATGTTTTATCTCTTAAAGTCCTCATGTGAGTGAAGTCATATGATTTTTGTCTTTCTCTAATTTCACTTAACATAATACCCTACAGTTCTAACCATGTAATTGCAAATGGCAAGATTTCAGTCTTTTTGAGATATATAGATATAGATATAGATATAGATATAGATATAGATATAGATATAGATAGATATAGATATATAGATATATAGATATATCTATCTGACATATATATACATATACATATATATATGTATATCACTTATATGTGTAAGTGATGTATATCACTTATACATATCTATATATATATATACCTCATATATATACACATATACATATATATATATCACTTATACATATCTATCTATCTATCTATCTATATATATATATATATATATATCACTTCTTTATCCATTCTTCCATTGGTGGACATTTGGGTTCTTTCCATACTTTGGCTATTGTTGATAGTGCTGCTATAATCATGGGTGTGGTGCATGTGTCCCTTCAAAACACCACACCTGTATCCCTTCAATAAATGCCTAGCAGTGCAATTGTTGGGTCGTAGGGTAGTTCTGTTTTTAGTTTTTTGAGGAAACTCCATACTGTTTACAGAGTGGCTGCACCAGCTTGTATTGCACCATTCATTCTTTAGTAGTATGTTCTTTATTTATTTTTTTTAATTTTTTTTAACGTTTATTTACTTTTGAGACAGAGAGAGACAGCATGAACGGGGGAGGGTCAGAAAGAGAGAGGGAGACACAGAATCTGAAACAGGCTCCAGGCTCTGAGCTGTCAGCACAGAGCCCGACGCGGGGCTCGAACTCATGAGCCGTGAGATCATGGCCTGAGCCGAAGTCGGACGTTTGACTGAGCCACCCACGCGCTCCAGTAGTATGTTCTTTAGTCTCCAAGTGTTTGCTATCTTTCCAAATTTTTTCTTGTGGTTGATTTTGAGTTTTATAGGATTGTGGTCTGATAATATGCATGGTATGATCTCGAACTTTTTGTACTTGTTGAGGGCTGATTTGTTTTCCAGTATGATATCTATTCTGCAGACGTTCCATGTGTCCTGGAGAAGAATGTACATTCTGCTGCTTTAGGATGAAATGTTCTGAATATAACTGTTAAGTCCATCTGGTCCAGTGTCTCACTCAAATCTATTGTTTGTTTGTTGATTTTCTGTTTAAATGATCTTTCTGTTGTCATAATGTGGTGCTGAAGTCCCATACTATTATGGTTTTATTATCAATGAGCTTCTTTATATTTGTGATTAATTGATTTATATTTTTGGGTTCTTTCACATTGGGAGCATAAGTGTTTACAATTGTTAAGTCTTCTTGGTGGGTAGACCCCCTCATTTAAGATACAACACACTTATTCATCTCTTGTTACAGTCTTTATTTTGAAGTCTAGATTGTCTAATATGAGTAAGGCTACTCTGTCTTTCTTTGGCTATCATTAGCAAGATAGATGGTTCTGCAGCCCCTTACTTTCATTCTGAAGGTGTGTTTAGGTCTAATATGGGTCTCTTGTAAACAGCATATAGATGGATCTTGTTTTTTTCCCCACCCTGTTACCTTGTGTCTTTTGATTGGAGCATCTATGCCATTGACGTTTAGAGTGAGTACTCACAGATATGAGATTATTGCCATTATGTGTCTTGTAGCTTTGGATTTTGTGGTGGTATTTGTTTGTGCTATCCAGTCTTTGGTACTTTTGGTGTTTTTTTATTCTTTTTTTTTTTATCTTTTCTCCCCTCAGGGAACCCCCCCCCCTGAAAATTTCTTGAGAAATTGCTTAGTGGTCACGAACTCCTTTAAGTTTTATTTGTCTGGGAAACTTTTAATCTGTCCTTCTATTTTGAACGACAGATTTGCTGGATAAGGAATTCTTGGCTGCATAGTTTTCTGATTCAGCACATTGAGTATATCTTGCCACTCCTTTCTGGCCTGCCAAGCCTCTGTGGGTAGGTCTGCTGCAAACCTGATCTTTGTTGTCTTCCCTTGTTGGTTTAAGGACCTTTTCCCTTGCTGCATTCATGATTCTTTCCTTGCCTGAGAATTTTGTGAATTTGAATATGATATTCCTTTTACTGGTGGATTTTTGTGGAATCTTATGAGAGTCCTCTGTGCTCCTGGACTTTAATGTCTGTGCCTTTTCCTAGGTAAAAAAATATATATATATATCTGCTATGATTTGGTGACTTAACACTTCTACCCCTTTGTCTCTCTCTTCATCTTCTGGGAGCCCTATGATTCTGATGTTGTCCTTTTTAATGAGACAGGGTTAGGTGTAGGTTGAGGGTTATGGTTAGGGTTAGACTTAGGACCCAGGATGCTCCGGCCACTGAAACCCCAACAGTGCACTTGTCTCCATGAAGGGCTGAGTGGAGTACACAAGGGAGGGTACCAGTTAGGATTAGTTTTGGGTTCCAAGACCAGACAACTGTATGGGACATTCTTCAGGTAGGCCTCAGAAATACTCTCTTGTAGACACACTCGCGCTTTGGAAATCACATGGTGATGTTTCAGGTTCCATTCCAAGTGTTTCTGCACCTATTTTCGAACCCGTGTGCGTGTTGTAGTCAGACTTTGGAGTTGGGTCCCATGGGGAGAGAGCCATAGCTACGGTTAGGGTTCAGACCAGGGACATCGACAAGGCTGAGGCGACACCAGTATCATGAATTCCATGGAGGACTGAGGTGATGGCACATGCACAGCTGTGGGCCTGCTATAGAGTTAGTGTGATAGATAGGGTTAGGAGCAGGTTGAGGGCTAGGGTTAGGATTACGGTTAGGGTTAGGGTATGTCCCAGGAGACTCCAGGCACTGACCCCACATCAGAGCAACTGTCTCCCCGAAGGGCTGAGTGGAGTACACAAGGGAGGATGCCGGTCAGGATTAGTCTTTGAGTTCCAAGGCCAGACAAATGTATAGGTCACCCTTCAGGGAGGCCTCAGGAATCTTCTTGGGCAGCTGCGGCCAGGCCTTTGAAAGGACATGGGTATGTTCCAGGTTTTTTGCCGAGTGATTCTGTACTGCTTCATGCACCCAGACATGTGGTGTTTTCAGACTTTGGTATTGGGTCCCCATGGGGAGAGACCTTAGCTAAATTTAGGGTTTGAATGAGTGACATCACCAGTGCTGACGTGAATCCAGTCTTGTGATCTTCATGGAGGGTTGAAGTGAGGGCCCTTGCGAAGGTGCAAGTCATGAGTAGGCTTTGAATTGAGATAGGGTTAGGGATCTGTTGAGATTTCTGGCTAGTGTTAGGGTTAGGGTTACTTCCCAGGGGGATCCAAGTGCTGACTGCACAGCAGTGCAGTTGTCTCCCTGAAGGACTAAGTGAGGGCACAGTGGATCGTGCTTGTCAGGATTAATTTTTGGTTTCAATGTCCAGACAACTGTATGGGCCCCTGGTCGAGTAGGCCTCAGGAATTCTCAGGGGCAGCTACAGTGGGGCTTGGAAACAAGATAGTGATGTTCCAGGTTCTATGCCAGGTGATCCTGCACCGCTTCAGGACCCCAGGCACGTGGGGTTGTCATACTTCGGTATTGGGTACCCATGGGGAGAGAGCCTTAGCTAGGGTTAGGGTTCGATTCAGAGACATCGCCAGTGTTGACGAGACCAGTCTCGTGACCTTCCTGGAGGGCTGAAGTGAGAGCCCATGTGACGGTGCACTTCAAGTGTAGGGTTAGAGTTCGAGATAGGGTTTGGGTTCACCTGAGGGTTCTGGTTAGAGTTTCTGTTAGGTTTAGGTCTCAGGAGCCTCCAGACACTGAACCCAAGGTACTGCAGATGTTTCCCCGAAGGGCTGAGTGGAAGACACAAGGGAGGGTGCTGGTCATGATTAACCTTTGGATTCTAGGCCACACTTATATATGGGCCACCCTTCAGGTATGCCTCGGTAAACCTCTCTTGCAGCTGCAGTCACCATTAGAAAATGACATACTGATGTTCCACGTTCCATGCCGAGTATTTCTGCACCGATTCTTGAACCCTTGAGCGGGCTGTTGTCAGACTTTGGAATTGGGTCCCCATGGTGAGAGATTCTTAGCTAGGGTTATGATTCAGTCCAGGGAAATAGACCCAGGTCAAGCAACTCCAGTTTTGTGATCTCCCTCAAGGGCTGAAATGAGGGCACATGGGAGGGTGCGCGTCAAGTGTATGGTTAGTGTTAGAGAATGGGTTAAGTGTAGGGTGAGTGTTACGATTAGGGTTATGTTTAGGGTTAGTGTTAGGTCCCAGGAGGCTCCAGGCACTGAGCCCACAGTAGAGCCTTTGTCTCCCCAAAGGGCTTAGTGGGGGACACAAGGGAGGGTGCTGGTCAGGATTAGTCTTTGGGTTTCAAGGCCAGATGACTGTATGGGCCATCCTTCGGGTAGGCCTCAGGAATCCTCTTGTGCAGATGCAGTCGCACTTTGGAAATGACATGGTGATGTTACACGCTCCATACCGAGTATTTCTGCACTGATTCTCGAACCCATCTGCATGGTATTGTCAGACTTTGGAATTGGGACCCCATGGGAAGAGAGGCTTAGCTAGGTTTAGGTTTGGGTCCATGGAAGTTGCCAGGGCTGAAGCGACACCAGTGTTGTTAATTCCATGGAAGATGAAGTGAGGGAAAATGTGTGGCTGTGAGTCCCCTATAGAGTTAGTGTGGTAGATAGGGTTAGGTGTAGGGTGAGGGTTATGGTTTGGGTTAGGTCACAGGAGACTCCAGGCACTGAACCCACAGTAGACCAGTTGTCTCCCTGAAGGGTTGAGCGCACTACACAAAGGAGGGTGCCGGTCAGCATTAGGCTTTGGGTTCCAAGGCCAGAAAAATGTTTTGGCCACCCTACACGTAGGCCTCAGGAATCCTCTCATGCAGCTGCAGTCGCACTTTGCAAATGACATGGTGAATTTCCATGTTCCATGCTGAGTATTTTTGCACTAATTGTCGATATCATGTGTGTGCTCTTGTCAGACTTGAAATTTATTCCACATGGGGAGAGAGCCTTCGCTAGGGTTAGGGGTCGGTCCTGGGAAGTCACCAGGGCTGAAGCGACTCCAGTTTCATGATCTTCCTAGAGGACTGATTGAGGGCCCATGCGAAGTTTCAGGTGAAGTATAGGGTTAGGGTTAGAGATAGGGTTAAGTGTAGATTGAGGGATATGGTTTGGGTTACGGTTTCGGTTAGGGTTAGGTCCCAGGAGGCTCCAAGCACTGATTCCACAAGAGTGCCATTGTCTCCCTGAGGGGCCTAGTGGTGTCCCCAGGGAGGGTGTCAGTCAGGATAAGTCTTTGGGTTCCAATTCCAGACAAATGTATGGGAGACACTTCGGATATGCCTCAGGAATCCTCTCGTGCAGCTGCAGTAATGCTTTGGAAATGACGTAGTGATGTTCTACATTCCGTGCAGTGTATTTCTACACTGATCTCGAAACCGTGTGTTTGCTGTTGTCAGTCTTTGGAATTGGTTACCCAGGGGGTTAGCGACTTAACCATGATTAGGTTTAGGTCCAGGGAAGTCGGCAGGGCCGAAGCGACTCCAGGTTCGTGATTTCCCTCGCGGGATGAATTGAGGGCCCAGCGATGATGCGCGTCAAGTGTAGGGTTAGAGTTCAAGATAGGATTAGGTTTCGGTTGAGGGTTCTGGTTAGGATTACGTTTAGGGTTAGGGTTAGTATTAGGTCCCAGGAGGTTCCAGGCACTGAAAGCACAGCAGTGCAGTTGTCTCCCCGCTGGGCTGAGTGTACAAGGGAGGGTGCTAGTCAACATTAGTCTTTTGATTCCAAGGCCTGACAACTCTGTCACTGGTGTAGTAGGCCTCAGGAATCCTATCAAGCAGCTGCAGCCAGGCCTTAGAAATCACATGGGGACCTTCCAGGTTCTATCTCGAGTTATCCTGCACTGCTTCTGGAGCCCAGGCATGTGGTGTTATCAGACTTTGGTATGGTTCCACATGGGGAGAGAGCCTTAGCTAGGGTTAAGGTTCTGTCCCTGGACGTCACCAGGTCCGAAGCGACTCCAGTCTCATGATGTCCCTCCAGGGATGAAGTGAGAGCCCATGCGACGGTGATGGTCAAGTGGAGGGTTAGTGGTTGAGATAGGATTAGGTTTCGGTTGAAGGTTCTGGTTAGGCTTAGGTTTAGGGTAGTGTTAGGACCCCGCTCCAGGCGCTGAACCCACAGCAGTGCAGTTGTCTTCCCAAAGGAATAAGGTGAGGGCACATGGTAGGGTGCTGGTCAGGATTAGTCTTGGGCATCCAATACCACACAACTCTTTGGGCCACTGGTCAGTGAGCTCTCTGGAATCCTCTCGGGATGCCGCAGCCAGGTCTTTTAAAGGGCATGGTGTTGTTCCAGGTTCTATGCCGAGTGATCCTGCACTGCTTCTGGACCCCAAGTGCGTGGTGTTGTCACACTTGGTTTTGGGTCCCCATGGGGAGAGAGCCTTAGCTAGGGTTACCTAGGGTTAGGGTTCGGTCCAGGGACATTGCCATGGCTGAAGCGACTCCAGTCTCGTGATCTCCCTTGAGGGCTGAAGTGAGGGCCCATGCGACGGTGCAGGTCAAGTGTAGGGTTAGGGTTACAGATAGGGTTAGGTGTAGGGTGACGGTTATGTTTAAGGTTATGTTTAGGGTTAGGGTTAGGTCCCAGGAGTCTCTAGACACCCCACAGAAGAGCAATGTCTCCCCAAAGGTCTGAGTGAGTACACAAGGGAAGGTGCCGGCCAGGATCTGTTTTTGGGTTCCAAGGCCAGACAAATATTTGGGCCACCCTTCGGTTAAGCCTAAGAAGTCCTCTAGTGCAGCTGCCATAGCCCTTTGGAAATGACGTTGTGATGTTACATGTTCCATGGCGAGTATTTCTCCACTGATTCTTGAATCCGTGTGCGTGCTGTTGACAGACTTTGGAATTGGGTCCCCATGGGAAGAAAGCCTTACCTAGGGTTAGGGTTCGGTCCAGGGACATTGCCAGGGTCAAAGTGACATCAGTGTTGTGAATTCATGGAGGGTGATGTGAGGGCACATTCTTGGCTCTGGGTCTGTTTTAGAGTTATTGTGATAGATAGGGTCAGGTGTAGGGTGAGGGTTAGGGTTAGGGTTACGTCCCAGGAGGCTCCAGGTACTGAACCCACAGCAGAGGAGTTGTCTCCCTGAAGGTTTCAGTGGAGTACACAAGGGAGGGTGCCGGTCAGGATTAGTCTTTTGGTTCCATGGCCAGTCAAATGTGTCGGCCACCCTTCTGGTGGGGCTCAGGATTCCCCTCGTACAGCTGTCTCCCCGAAAGGCTGAGTGGAGTACACAAGGGAGGTTTCCAGTAAGGATTTGTCTTTGGGTACAAAGTCCAGACAAGTGTATGGAATGCTTCGTGTAGTACTCATAAATCCTCTGTTGTAGCTGCAGTCGTGCTTTGGATATGACATGATGATGTTCCATGTTATGTTGAGTATTTCTGCACTGATTCTGGAACCCATGTACGTGCTGTTATCAGACTTTGGAATTAGGTCTCCATGGGGAGAGCCTTAGCTAGGGTTAGGGTTCGGTACAGGGACATCGCCAGGGCTGAAGCGATACCATTCTCATGAATTCTATGGAGGGCTGAAATGTGGGCACATGGGTGGGTGTGGGTCTGGTTTAGCGTTTAGTGTGAGAGTTCGTGTTAGGTTTAGGTGTAGTGTTAGGGTTACATTTCTGTTTATGGTTGAGATTAGTTCCCAGGAGGTTCTAGACCCTGAACCTACAGCAGTGCAGTTGTCTCCCCGAAGGGCTGACTGGAGTGCAGAAGGAAGAGTACCGGTCAGCATTAGTCTTTGCATTCCACGACCCCACACCTATATCCCCACTCTTTGATAGGCCTCAGGAATCCTCCTGTGCATCTGAAGCCCTGTTTTGGAAATGACATGGTGATGTTCCACACTTCACACACAATTATCCTGCACCGCTTCTCAACCAATTGTGCCTGCTCTTGTCAGACTGTGGAAATTCAGTCTCCATATGCAGAAAGCCTTAGCTACAGTTAGGGTTTTGGCCAGGGAAATCTCCAGGGCTGAAGTGACACCAGTCCTGTGATCTCCCTGAATCCATGATATGAGGGCACATGCATGGTGCGAGTCAGGTGTAGGGTGAGTGTTAAAGATGAGGTGAGGTTTAGGTTCACATGTATACTGTGTGTCACTGTTAAGATTAGGGCTTGGTCTGGGGCGCCTGGGTGGCACAGTCGGTTGGGCGTCCGACTTCAGCCAGGTCACGATCTCGCGGTCCGTGAGTTCGAGCCCCACGTCGGGCTCTGGGCTGATGGCTCAGAGCCTGGAGCCTGTTTCCAATTCTTTGTCTCCCTCTCTCTCTGCCCCTCCCCCGTTCATGCTGTCTCTCTCTGTCCCAAAAAATAAATAAACGTTGAAAAAAAAATTAAAAAAAAAAAAGATTAGGGCTTGGTCACAGGAGGCTCCTGGCACTATACCCCCAGTAGGGCCATTGTCACCCTACAAGGCTGAGTGGAGGGGTCTAAGGAGGGTCCCAGTCAGGCTGAGTTTTGGGTGCCAGTGCCACTCCTCGGTTAGACCTCAGGAAGTCCCCTGCGGAGCTCCTTCTGGTCTTTGGAAATGACATGATGATGTTCCAGGTTCCATGCCATGTAATCCTCCTCCGCTTCTGGGCCCCATGTCTGTCATGCCCTCAGACTTGGGAATTGGGTCCCCATTAGGAGAAAGCTTTTGCCAAGGTTAAGGTTCGTTCCATGGATGTTGCCAGGGCCAAAGCGACACCAGTGCCATGATCACCCTGAGGGCTGAATGAGGGTCCATGCGCGGGTGCGGGTCATGTGTAGGGTTAGGTTTAGAGTTGGGGTGAGGTTTAGTTTGAGCGGTATGTGAGTGTCACAGTTAAGGTTAGGGTTAGGTCCCAGGAAGCTCCAAGCGCTGAACCTCTGCAGTGTAGTGGTCTCCCCAGAGGATTGTGTGTGGGTCTCATCAGAACAGGCTGTTCAGGCTTAGTCTTTGTGTTCCAGGACCAGCCTCGTGTGTGTGCCATCTTCAGTTGGGCCTCATCAGCCCCCTTGTGCTGCTCCATGCGGGCATTGGAAATGTCATGATGATGTTCGATGTTCCATGTCGAGTAATTCTGTACCACTTTGGGCAATTTGTTTGTGGTGTTCTCAGAGATAGGAATTGGGTCCCCATCTAGAAACATCCTTAACTAGGGTTAATGTTCTGACCAGGGACTTCACCAGTGTGGATGTGACACCATTCCTTTGTGTCGTGTGCGTTGCGTTAGGGTTTGGGATTGGGTTTGGTGTTAGGGGTTAGGGTTATGGTTAGGGTTGGTGTTAGGGGTTAGTGTTAGGGGTTAGAGTTAGGTTTATGCATTAGGATTATGTTTAGGGTTATGGTTAGTGTTTAGTGTTATGGTTAAGGGTTAGGGTTTGGAGTTAGAGTTAGGTTTGGCATTAGGTTTGGGCTTGGGTTAGGCTTAGGTTTAGGGTTATGGTTTGGGTTTGAGAGTTAGGGTAATGGTTAGATGGTGGGGTTAGGGTAAGTTGATAGCATTAGTGTTAGGGTTTGCATTAGGTTTAGGGATAAGGTGAGGTCTAGGTCTAGGACTTGGGTTCGGGTTATGGGTGTGGATATTCGATTAGCGGTCAGTGTTAGGGTTAGTGTTAGAGTTTTAGGGTTAGGGTTAGTTTTAGGTTTTATAATTTTAGGGTTATTGGGTAAATTTAGAGTATTAGGGTTAGGGTTTTAGGGTTAGAGTTATAGGGATAGGGTTAGCGGTTTAGGCACAAGATTACAGTAAGTTTAGGATTTGTTTACTTTCTCAGTTCGGTAGGGTTATGTTTGGGTTTAAGAGTAGGGGTAGCGACAGGGTTTAGTGTCAGGGTTATGTTTAGGGTGAGCTGGTATGTTTAGGTGTTGGATTTGGGATAGTGTTAGGGTTAGGTCTAGGGCAAGAAGTAAGTAATGTTTGCACTCCCACTTGGAGCGGGAAGATGTTTATGTGTGGACACCGTCCTGCATCTTGGAGGAGTGTGTTCATTTTTTTCGCCCCTGTCTCTCTGCACTGGAGTTTGTTTTTGCCTTGCCCCATTCTTCCTTGGCTCTGGAATGTTTCACACCGCGACCCTGCCTTTCTCGGTATGATAGGATTTCACTTATTGCCTCATCCGTTTTTGATGCATCGGGTGCATAGTTTAATCTCTATATAATTTTTTTTATTTTAATTATTTTCTTCATTCTGTCCTTTGTGAGTTTTGTTTGTTGTCTTTTTTCTGGTTTTTATTTTATAAAGTTATGGAGTTTACTTCAGTGCTCTTTTTTTTTTTTCCTGAGGCATACTTGTATTGTTATAAACTTCCCTGATAGAACCAGTTTTCCTGCTTTACAGAAGTTTGGATTGTTGTATTTTCATTTTCATTTGTTTCCATGTTTTTTGGATTTTCTCTTTGATTTGTTGGTTGAGCCATTGATTGTTTAGTAGCATGTTATTTAACATCCATGGTTTTGTGCCTTTTCCAGATCTTTTTTCTTGTTGTAGACTTCTAGTTTCATAGCATTGTGGTCTGAAAAGACACATGGTATGGCGTCGATCGGTTTGATTTTGTTTTGGCTTGTTTTATGACCTAATATTTTATCAAGTGTGGGGAATTTTCTATGTGCACGTGAAAAGAATGTGTATTGTGCTGTTTTAGGATGGAATGTCTAAAATATATTGGCTAAGTCCATCTGGTCTCCTCTATCATTCAAAGTCTCCACTTCCTTGTTGATTTTCTGATGGAAATATCTCTCCATTGATGTCATTGGGGTGTTAAAGTGCCCTACTATTATTGGATGGCTATCAATTCTTCAGTTTTTATCTGCTTTGTGTATTTGGGTGCTCTTAGGTTGAGCGCATATATGTTTACAATTGTTCTATCTTTTTGTTGCGTTGTATCTTTTATTATTATAGTGTCCTTCTTTGTCTCTTGTTACAGTTTTATTTTTTAAATCTATTTTGTCTGATAAAGGTACTGCTACTGCAGATTTCTTTTGAAACCTTAGTTCTCTAATTTGTCTCTTGTAGGTAGAAGATAGATGGGTCCTATATATTTACTCATTCTATCACGCAGTGCCTTTTATTATGAAGAGAGAGAGCACAGGCATGGGAGGGCGGGGTGGGGGGAATGAGGGAACAGAGAGATAGAGAGAGAGGGAGAGAGAGAATGAGAATGAGAATGAATCCTCACCAAGTTCCATGCTCAGTGCAGAGCCCAGTTGGGGCTCAATCCCATGATCCTGCGATCATAGCCTGAACTGAAATCAAGAGTCGAAATCTCAAGCGATTGAGCCATCCAGTTGCCCCTATCTGTCACCCAGTGCCTTTGATTTGAGCATTTATTCTGTTTCTATTCAAAGTAATTGATAGACATGTACTTGTCCTATTATTACTTGATATTGGTTATTTCTGATTTTTTCTGATCCTTTGTTCTCTTTCTCTTTTTTTGATTTTCTGGGTTTCTTCACAGTTTCACAGTTGAAATTGTCTTTATACTCTGCGTATGTATTAGTAGTGTTTGATTTGTGGGTATTATTAGGTTTGTACCTAACCACTTCTGCATATAGGAGTCTATATTAAGTTGATAGTTGTTTAAGTTTGAACCAGTTGTTTACTCCTCTCCTCCCCGTGTTGTAGCTATGTAGTGTTCCTATTTCGAAACCATTCATATTGTGAATACCTTGACTGATGTTTTACAGATATACTTATTTTCATTGCTTTTGCGTTTCACACTTTAATATTGTCACTTTAGGTGTTTCTTCTCCACTGAAAGAGTCCGCTTTAACATTTCTTGCAGGGGTGGTTTGTTGATTGTGAACTTGCTTAGTATTTATTTGGGAACCTTTTGATCTTCCTTCCATCTGAATGATAGTTTGCTAGATAGACTCTCTTTGGCTGCAGATGTTTTCCATTCGACACCTTTACCAAACCGTGCTGCTCACTTACGGTTTCAAAGTTTCTTCTGAAATACATCCAGTGATAACTTTATGGGGTTTCCCTTGTAGGTAACTGTCAACTTTTGTTTTCTTGCTGTGAAAATTTTTCTTTATCACGACATTTTGGGTTGTAATTACTATACGACTTGCTTCTGTTGAATATAATGGGGGTTCTTTGTGCCTCCTCCTCTGGATCTGTTTCCTTCCGTGCATTAGGGAAGTTTTCATTTATTGTGTCTTCAAATAAATTTTCGGATTCTATTTCTCAGAGTTCTGAGAATGAGAAATAGGACAGAAAAGACCTATTGAAGGTTCTCTGATGAGTCACTGGATTTGCATGCGTGGAGGATAGATTTGAGACTCAAATGAACAACCTACCTTTAACTTCTAAGAACTAGAAGAAAAAAACTATCTATGCTCAATGTTCTCAAAAGGGAGAAATTAATCCACATGAGAGAGGGAACCAATGAAACAGACCATGAAATCAATAGAAAATATGAAGAAGACCAACAGTGGGTTTTCAGAAGAGTGAAACAAAATTGTCAGCTCTATACATAGACTATGCTAAGACATAAAGAGGACCAAATTCAAAAGAATTATAAATAAAAGAGAAGATACTATGCCTTATACCAAAGAAAAATAAAGCAGACAAAGTGGCAACTATGGCCAAATTAGATGACATAAAACTACCTACCTAGAAGAAATGGATAGGTTCTTAGAAACACACAACCTACCAAGATTGTATCAGGAAGATATAGAAGGTTTGCACAGACCCATTAAAGGAAGACTGTATCAATACAAAAAGATAACCAATGTAAGTAAATTGAATCAGTAATCGAAGTTCTGCCAAGGAAGAAAACTCCAGGACCAGGTGGATTCATTGGTGAATTTAACCAAACATTTGTAGAAGAACTAACAGCAGTCCTCTCACTGATTCAAAAGGAATGAACACCACCAAACTCATTTCATGAGACTGGAATTACCCTGGTAAGAAGCCAGAAAGGATACTACCTGAAAAGAAATCTATAGGCCAGTATCCCCGTGATGAATATAGATGAATAATTCCCAGTAACATACAGGCAAATCAAATTCAGGATCACATGAAAAGAATCATTGACGGTGATGAAGGGTTTTTTCCCTGTAAAGGCAGGATGTTTCAGAAATGCAAATCAATAAATGTGACCCCTCACAAAATTGAATGAAATAAAAATCAACCAGAAACCAGACTCTTAACTATAAATAACAAATGGAGGGTTACTAAAGTGAGGTGGGCAGGGGCATGGGTTAAATGGGTGATGGGCTATGGAGGGCGATAGCAGTGAGGATCACTGGGTGTGGTATGTAAGTGATGGATGACAACATTCTATACCTGAAATTAATATACACTGTACGTTAACCAATTGGAATTTAAATAAAAACTTGAAAAAATAAATACTAAAGAAATGCATACATAAATTTAAACTAAACTAAATAAATACATTTTATTTTATTTTTTTTCAATATATGAAGTTTATTGTCAAATTGGTTTCCATACAACTTCCAGTGCTCATCCCAAAATGTGCCCTCGTCAATACCCATCACCCACCATCCCTTCCCTCCCACCCCCCATCAACCCTCAGTTTGTTCTCAGTTTTTAAGAGTCTCTTATGCTTTGGCTCTCTTCTGGTCTAACCTCTTTTTTTTTTCTTCCCCTCCCCCATGGGTTTCTGTTAAGTTTCTCAGGATCTACATAAGTGTGAAACCATATGGTATCTGTCTTTCTCTGTATGGCTTATTTCACTTAGCATCACACTCTCCAGTTCCATCCATGTTGCTACAAAGGGCCATATTTCATTCTTTCTCATTGCCACATAGTACTCCATTGTGTACATAAACCATAATTTCTTTCTCCATTCATCAGTTGATGGACATTTAGGTTCTTTCAAAAATTTGGCTATTGTTGAGAGTGCTGCTATAAACATTGGGGTACAAGTGCCCCTATGCATCAGTACTCCTGTATCCCTTGGGTAAATTCCTAACAGTGCTATTGCTGGGTCATAGGGTAGGTCTATTTTTAATTTTTTGAGGAGCCTCCACACTGTTTTCCAGAGTGGCTGCACCAATTTGCATTCCCACCAGCAGTCCAAGAGGGTTCCCGTTTCTCCACATTCTCACCAGCATCTATAGTCTCCTGATTTGTTCATTTTGGCCACTCTGACTGACGTGAGATGATATCTGAATGTGGTTTTGATTTGTATTTCCCTGATGAAGAGCGACGTTGAGCATCTTTTCATGTGCCTGTTGGCCATATGGATGTCTTCTTTAGACGAGTGTCTATGCATGGTTTCTGCCCATTTCTTCACTGGATTACTTGTTTTTTGGGTGTGGATTTTGGTGAGCTCTTTATAGATTTTGGATACTAGCCCTTTGTCCAATATGTCATTTGCAAATATCTTTTCCCATTCCGTTGGTTGCCTTTTAGTTTTGTTGGTTGTTTCCTTTGCTGTGCAGAAGCTTTTTATCTTCATAAGGTCCCAGTAGTTCATTTTTGCTTTTAATTCCCTTGCCTTTGGGGATGTGTCAAGTAAGAAGTTGCTACGGCTGAGGTCAGAGAGGTCTTTTCCTGCTTTCTCCTCTAGGGTTTGGATGGTTTCCTGTCTCACATTCAGATCCTTTATCCATTTTGGGTATATTTTTGTGAATGGTGTGAGAAAGTGGTCTAGTTTCAATCTTCTGCATGTTGCTGTCCAGTTCTCCCAGCATCATTTGTAAAAGAGATTGTCTTTTTTCCATCGGATAATCTTTCCTGCTTTGTCAAAGATTAGTTTGCCATACGTTTACAATAGCATCAAAAACAATAAAATTTATTGGAATAAATTTAGCCAAGGAGGTGAAAGATCTCTACAGAAAACTACAAAACCTGTGTGCAGAAATGGATGAAATTCAATTTGCATGGAAGAAACAGAACACACAAGTCAGTGAAAAGCCACCCCATGTACATCTGTAGGAGGAATTAATATAGATACAATGTCCATACTACTCAAAGCCCTCTAGAGATTCAGTGCTATCTCTATCAAGACTCCGATGCAATTTTTATGCAATTAGAAACACATTTCCTCAAATGTATTTGGAACCACAAAAAGACCCTAAGTAGTCAATGCAAGAAAGGACAAAATAGGAGGCATCACACTTCTTGATTTCAAGTTTCATTCTAAGACAAAGAAGTCACTGTTATGTCCCTGGCATAAGCACACACACAAGACAATGGAACGGAAACTGAGAGCCCAATCTAAACCCATGCATGCACAGTCAACTCGTATTTGACAAGGGAGTCAAAAATACACAGTGGAGAAGAATAGTCTCTTGAATAACTGGTGCTGGGAAAATTGGATATTCACATGTATAAGAATAAATGTTAGCACCGTATGTTACACCACTCCCTAAAGACTGAAAGGAAGAAA
>NW_024419246.1:0-2074 GCF_014898765.1 Herpailurus yagouaroundi
ATCAGACAAACTAGACTTTAAATTAAAGGCTGTAACAAGAGATGAAGAAGGACATTATATAATAGTGACAGGGTCTATCCATCAGGAAGAGGTAACAATTATAAATGTCTATGTGCCGAATACCGGAGCGGACAAATATATAAAACAATTACTCATAAACACAAGCAACCTTATTGATAAGAATGTGGTCATTGCAGGGGACTTTAACACCCCACTTACAGAAATGGATAGATCATCTAGACACACGGTCAATAAAGAAACAAGGGCCCTGAATGAGACATTGGATCAGATGGACTTGACAGATCTATTTAGAACTCTGCATCCCAAAGCAACAGAATATACTTTCTTCTCGAGTGCACATGGAACATTCTCCAAGATAGATCATATACTGGGTCACAAAACAGCCCTTCATAAGTTTACAAGAATTGAAATCATACCATGCATACTTTCAGACCACAATGCTATGAAGCTTGAAATCAACCACAGAAAAAAGTCTGGAAAACCTCCAAAAGCATGGAGGTTAAAGAACACCCTACTAACGAATGAGTGGGTCAACCAGGCAATTAGAGAAGAAATTAAAAAATATATGGAAACAAACAAAAATGAAAATACAACAATCCAAACGCTTTGGGACGCAGCAAAGGCAGTCCTGAGAGGAAAATACATTGCAATCCAGGCCTATCTCAAGAAACAAGAAAAATCCCAAATACAAAATCTAACAGCACACCTAAAGGAACTAGAAGCAGAACAGCAAAGGCAGCCTAAACCCAGCAGAAGAAGAGAAATAATAAAGATCAGAGCAGAAATAAACAATATAGAATCTAAAAAACTGTAGAGCAGATCAACGAAACCAAGAGTTGGTTTTTTGAAAAAATAAACAAAATTGACAAACCTCTAGCCAGGCTTCTCAAAAAGAAACGGGAGATGACCCAAAGAGATAAAATCATGAATGAAAATGGAATGATTACAACCAATCCCTCAGAGATACAAACAACTATCAGGGAATACTATGAAAAATTATATGGCAACACATTGGACAACCTGGAAGAAATGGACAAATTCCTGAACACCCACACTCTTCAAAAACTCAATCAGGAGGAAATAGAAAGCTTGAACAGACCCATAACCAGCGAAGAAATTGAATCGGTTATCAAAAATCTCCCAACAAATAAGAGTCCAGGACCAGATGGCTTCCCAGGGGAGTTCTACCAGACGTTTAAAGCAGAGATAATACCTATCCTTCTCAAGCTATTCCAAGAAATAGAAAGGGAAGGAAAACTTCCAGACTCATTCTATGAAGCCAGTATTACTTTGATTCCTAAACCAGACAGAGACCCAGTCAAAAAAGAGAACTACAGGCCAATATCCCTGATGAATATGGATGCCAAAATTCTCAATAAGATACTAGCAAATCGAATTCAACGGCATATAAAAAGAATTGTTCACCATGATCAAGTGGGATTCATTCCTGGGATGCAGGGCTGGTTGAACATTCGCAAATCAATCAACGTGATACATCACATTAACAAAAAAAAAGAGAAGAACCATATGATCCTGTCAATCGATGCAGAAAAGGCCTTTGACAAAATCCAGCACCCTTTCTTAATAAAAACCCTTGAGAAAGTCGGGATAGAAGGAACATACTTAAACATCATAAAAGCCATTTATGAAAAGCCCACAGCTAACATCATCCTCAACGGGGAAAAACTGAGAGCTTTTTCCCTGAGATCAGGAACACGACAGGGATGCCCACTCTCACCGCTGTTGTTTAACATCGTGCTGGAAGTTCTAGCATCAGCAATCAGACAACAAAAGGAAATCAAAGGCATCAAAATTGGCAAAGATGAAGTCAAGCTTTCGCTTTTTGCAGATGACATGATATTATACATGGAAAACCCGATAGACTCCACCAAAAGTCTGCTAAAACTGATACATGAATTCAGCAAAGTTGCAGGATACAAAATCAATGTACAGAAATCAGTTGCATTCTTATACACTAACAATGAAGCAACAGAAAGACAAATAAGGAAACTGATCCCATTCACAATTGCACCAAGAAGCATAAAATACCTAG
>NW_024419247.1:0-4937 GCF_014898765.1 Herpailurus yagouaroundi
CTCTCTCTCTCTGCACCTCTCTTGCCCCTGCTCTCTTTCTCTCTCTCTCTCAAAAATAAATAAACATTAACATTTTTTTTGAAGAAAAAATCTTATATAGTAGGGTCTATCATGGGCCACTTGATTGTTACCTACAAAATACGTATCTATGTATCTATTATTATGTGAGTATCACACAGTTTAAATACTTGTTGCTATATATTTCAATATTTAATATGGCTTAAATTTCTACCTACTTATTTTTGAAAAGTTCCTTAGCTTTTACCATCCATTTCAATCTCCAAACACTTGTTGACTATATTCTGTTTGCTAGGTATGCTGCTAAAAAGTGGAGATATGTTTTGAGTTTTCATGGAGAATAATGAGTGCTCTAACAGCAGTAAATAACTAAAATAGCTAACACTTGGTGCTTCCTATGGACCAGGCAGTATTTAGGTGTTTTACATACACTTATACACTTAATCAATCCTTCAAACAATCATATAAGGTAGGTACAATTCTACTCTTCTTTATTTATGATAGAAGTTGGGCACAGAAAGTAACTTGCCCAAGACTGCACAGCTAGTACGCAGCTGGACCGATATTCAAGACTGGGCAGTTCTAGAAATTAAACCCTCTTACCTCGAAGTTGGGAATGTAAAATGGTGTAACTACTGTGAAAAAGAGTTCAATGGTTCTTCAAAAAGTTAAACATAGAATTACCATGTGAGTCAGAAATCCCACTCCTAAGTGGATACCCAGAAGTATTGGAAATAGGTTTTCAAACCTATTTGTACATACATACAAGGGAATCCATACAAGGGTATGCATATCCATACAAGGGAATATTCTTCAGTCATAAAAATGAAGTACTAACATAGGCTACAACATGGGGGAACCTGGAAAACATGCCAAGTGAAAGAAGTGAGACACGAACGCCAGTTGCATATTGGTATAATTCCATTTTAAGAAATATCCAGGATAAATGAACTCTTAGCAGTTACTGGTTTCATGGGTACAGGGTTTCCTTTTAGGGTGTTAAAAATGTTTTGGAACTGGTTAGAGATGATGGTTGCAAAACATTGTGAATGTACTAATTCTACTGAATTGCACATTTTAAGATGGTTAATTTTGTGTCCCATCAACTTTACCTGAATAAAAAGGGAGGGTAGTTTGTTTCTCAAGTTCTTGTTCTTGACCACATGCTGCTATGTAAAATGGAGTGTAGGAAAGCTAAGCTTATCTGATCCTGAGGCTCAGAGCAAGCTTTACAGAGGGGCTGATGCTGGACCTGGGTATGGAAAAATGAATGGGGGTTCACTGGACAGATTGTGTGATTTTGCGTGTGGGGGAGGGTGGAGGAGGAAGGCAGAAGCATCCTAGAAAGGTAGAAGAGTTTGTGAAAACGTATAGGCAGAGGAAGTGAAGGTAGTTTGGAGACAAAATAAAAGGCTTTAGTGAAAGAGGGAAATGTCAGAGAGAAGGTTGACACATGATATTAATACAACACATCCTTACCAACGGCACATTTTCAAAGGTCAAAGGGTGGAAATTTCAAGAGCTATCTGTGGGTAGCAATATAACTCAGGTTGGTTTAGGGCTGCTATTATTACAGTGGTGTCCAAACATATTTAGCTGAAGCCCGGTATAGAATGATGAACTACTTATGCATACTTGTAGTATTTGAGCCAACTCTCAACAGCTTTGAATACATTTTCTGCAAAGGTGTTCACATGGTTCTACACACACACCAATTTATTTTTACTTATTTGTAGCAGACATTATCAGTGCCCTGCACAAATCCCTTTGGCACTGACCATTTCTAATCCAGTTGACCCGACTTCCAAATGCCATCCCTGAGTCTCCTTGCCTGTGGTCTTCCTTGGCCACAAGTGTGCACACTTTCCATTTTTACTGCATGCCAAAAATGCTGGGGAATTGCACCCCTCAGAAGCAGCCCTCAACAGATGGCTGTTGGGAGTTGTCTCTCTCCTTAAATCAGTCTGAGGGGCATTTTCAACACACTCTTTGAGAGTCCCAGGTAGAATTCAGCTCAAGATGCTCACGGTGCTAGTTTGCTTGATAACGCATGCTTTAATTACTTCCTTCTGTCCCTTGTCTTACTTCTCCACTCCCCTACTTTTTCTTCAAATCCTTGTCTCAAGGTTTCGATGCTTGGGGAGGAAGCCAATGTAAGATATTCACAGATTTCAATTCAAATGTACTTCCTCAGTACATCATCTAGAGTCTAGTCAGGAAAAGAGAATCCACCCTAGATATTTCAGATATGGGGATTTAATACAAGGATCTGGTTATCAAGAGAAAAGGGGTGACGCCCAGATATTAGAAGCTGCTTTTCCCTCTGGCTTGAAACCAGTATCCTACCCTGGCATGCAGACAAATAACAGTCAGGGGAGTCTTCTCTGATCCCAGACAAGGTAACAACCTCTTAGTACCTACTTTAGTGTGACTTTTATTTTAGTGAATGTTTGATTCACGTCTCTCTTCTCCACTACGTTACAAATCCAAGTGAGCGGGAACAATGTGTGTGTTTTGCTCACTATTGAACCCCCAGAGGCTAGCACCAGGTCTGACACTAGAGGAACTCACTAAACACGTGGTTGAAGGGAAGGCTGAATCAATGTTGTGCTGCTGCACGCTTTTGCCGGGTGATCAAAGTCAAATGCCTGATTCTCTTCCTAAAACCACATTCAGTGATGTCAGGTTGACAATTGAAAACTAAACATTGCGGGAGTATTTATACCATAGATGTTGGCAAACGCTTAGAAATACTGTTTTGTTTTCTTTATTTTGTTGCTGAACATTTACCGGCATACCGCTTAAGAGAATCCTGTCTCACAACGGAGCACATGCAACGCATCCATTTCCATAGCTCAATCGGGAAGACTTTCACTGAAGGTCTTCGCATCTGGCTGTATTTGTGCAAGGAAAGAAGGACATTTTCACAGACTTTTTCTCCTAGGCATGACTGGCTCCCTGTAACTTCAAGGACGCCTGCTGTGGATTGTTCCTGTTCCATTATTTAACAAGTAACAAGAATCTGAAATAATCAAGTCAGGATATTGCTCACCATGCTCACCGCTTCCGGCATTCGTGCACGTGTGAGGTTCTGGCCTCACAGCCTGCTCAGCCACATGGCAGGAGCGAGACGGGCCTCCGGCCAAGGTTTCTTTCAAACCTCTGCAAGTCCGGGCACATGCTGGTATGTCTGTAATCTTTCCCCAGATTCAATATTTGAATATGAATTTATTTGGGGGCATAGGGAAGTAAAGGCTTTCCATGAGATGCTCAGCGTCCACCCTATAGCCTTACCTAAACACCAAGGCACGCTGCAGAGAAAATAGTAACTTCACCTACAAAAAGAAGATCAAAATTACTCTTATGGAAGAGGAAAGTTTGTGAGCATCTCCCAAGATTGCTCTTTGAACCAGTCATTACAGTTAGGTTATGGAGAATATTTTGCAATGGGAGGAAATGGTTGACTATATATTAATTTATTTTATTAAAAATTTTCAATGTTTATTTATTTATTTATTTAGAGAGAGAGAGAGAGAGAGAGAGAGCACACGTTAGCCGGGGATAGGCAGAGAGAGAGAAGAGAGAGAATCCCAAGCAGCCTCCGCATTGTCAGCACAGAGCCCAACGTGGTGCTTGTACTAACTAACCGTGAGATCATGAGCTGAGCTGAAATCAAGTGTCAGACCCTTAACTGATTGAGCCACCCGGGCACCCCAAATACATATTGAACTTAAAAACTTGTACCTTTTTCCTTTTTCAATCCTATTTCCAAACTGAAAATATACACATGCATTTTTCTCTTGCAATCTCTGTGTATGGTAGCATTGCAGGCGATTTTCATGCTCCTTTTTTTTTTTTTGGTATTATGAAGTATATGTATATTGGTCATAAAAATATTGTAAATTAAAATGCAGCAGTTTTTTCTTTAGTACCCACTTTCACTCCATGAAAAAATAGAAGGGGAGTCACAAGTGTGGTCTATTTTATCTCTGTCTTCAGAGGTGAGCACATATTAAAGTCTGGGCCAATCATAGAACCCCATCCTCCTAACCTCACTAATTCTTCCAGGGATATGCGTGTGAGCCCTGAAACATTAATAAAAGTTCTTTCATGTGACTGACAAATGAATGTTAGGAGAGAGAAAGCATGTCTCTGTCTTTGAATTATAGACTGTACAGATATAGATTTGGGCTGCTAGAAGTTTTCCTCCCTCACTTGTGGAAGGAATCTTTATAGAAATAAAGCCAAAATGCCACGAGAAGAGAAATGAGGTCTGACCGGTGGTCGTATCTGGCGATATTGTTTGATCTCCTGGAATCGCCTGTTCCTGAAGCCAAACCCATCACTGGACTTATAGTTAGTTACCTAAGCCTATGAACTAACTTGTGAGTACTTTTTATTTTGTTTTGAAATGTTTGTTTATTTATTTTTGACAGAGAGAGAAAGAGAATCTCAGGCTGAGCTGGATCCCATGACTGTGAGATCATGACTTAAGCCGAAATCAAGAGTCTGATGCTTAACTAAGCCACCCACGTCCCCCTAACTTGTGGTTTAAGTTAGCTCAGCTAGATTTTCTCATTAGTAATTGAATGCCATTTTTACTAAAAACAAAAACAGAAAGATTGTGTTATGGCCAAAGATTAAATTAGAGGAACTCTTAGTTTATCTCTAAAAGTCATGGTAATTTTAACTGAGCCTTGATTTTCATGTGAGCATACAAAAGCAATCTCTTATCACCAAATCTTGAATCCCAAACGACAAATCAGTTACTGGGTATCAATTTGCTCTAGTTGGTAAGTGCTGGGACACCCAGAGATGAATATGAAGATTTCTATCTTCTTGGGACTTTTAATTCAGTGGAATGTTGGGACAAAAAGGATGAGGAGAGAGAGACAGAAAGAGAGACAGAGAAGGCACTC
>NW_024419248.1:0-3345 GCF_014898765.1 Herpailurus yagouaroundi
GTTCTTTCCTGCTTTGTCAAAGATGAGTTGGCCATACGTTTGTGGGTCTAGTTCTGGGGTTTCTATTCTATTCCATTGGTCTATGTGTCTGTTTTTGTGCCAATACCATGCTGTCTTGATGATGACAGCTTTGTAGTAGAGGCTAAAGTCTGGGATTGTGATGCCTCCTGCTTTGGTCTTCTTCTTCAAAATTCCTTTGGCTATTCGGGGCCTTTTGTGGTTCCATATGAATTTTAGGATTGCTTGTTCTAGTTTCGAGAAGAATGCTGGTGCAATTTTGATTGGGATTGCATTGAATGTGTAGATAGCTTTGGGTAGTATTGACATTTTGACAATATTTATTCTTCCAATCCATGAGCAGGGAATGTCTTTCCATTTCTTTAAATCTTCTTCAATTACCTTCATAAGCTTTCTATAGTTTTCAGCATACAGATCCTTTACATCTTTGGTTAGATTTATTCCTAGGTATTTTATGCTTCTTGGTGCAATTGAGAATGGGATCAGTTTCTTTATTTGTCTTTCTGTTGCTTCATTGTTAGTGTATAAGAATGCAACTGATTTCTGTACATTGATTTGTATCCTGCAACTTTGCTTAATTCATGTATCAGTTCTAGCAGACTTTTGGTGGAGTCTATCGGATTTTCCATGTATAATATCATGTCATCTGCAAAAAGCGAAAGCTTGACTTCATCTTTGCCAATTTTGATGCCTTTGATTTCCTCTTGTTGTCTGATTGCTGATGCTAGAACTTCCAGCACTATGTTAAACAACAGCGGTGAGAGTGGGCATCCCTGTCGTGTTCCTGATCTCAGCGAAAAAGCTCTCAGTTTTTCCCCGTTGAGGATGATGTTAGCTGTGGGCTTTTCATAAATGGCTTTTATGATCTTTAAGTATGTTCCTTCTATCCCGACTTTCTCAAGGGTTTTTATTAAGAAAGGGTGCTGGATTTTGTCAAAGGCCTTTTCTGCATCGATTGACAGGATCATATGGTTTTTCTCTTTTTTTTTGTTAATGTGATGTATCACGTTGATTGATTTGTGAATGTTGAACCAGCCCTGCATCCCAGGAATGAATCCCACTTGATCATGGTGAATAATTCTTTTTATATGCCGTTGATTTGATTTGCTAGTATCTTATTGAGAATTTTTGCATCAATATTCATCAGGGATATTGGCCTGTAGTTCTCTTTTTTTACTGGGTCTCTGTCTGGTTTAGGAATCAAAGTAATACTGGCTTCATAGAATGAGTCTGGAAGTTTTCCTTCCCTTTCTATTTCTTGGAATAGCTTGAGAAGGATAGGTATTATCTCTGCTTTAAACGTCTGGTAGAACTCCCCTGGGAAGCCATCTGGTCCTGGACTCTTATTTGTTGGGAGATTTTTGATAACCGATTCAATTTCTTCGCTGGTGATGGGTCTGTTCAAGCTTTCTATTTCCTCCTGATTGAGTTTTGGAAGAGTGTGGGTGTTCAGGAATTTGTCCATTTCTCCCAGGTTGTCCAATTTGTTGGCATATAATTTTTCATAGTATTCCCTGATAATTGTGTGTATCTCTGAGGGATTGGTTGTAATCATTCCATTTTCATTCATGATTTTATCTATTTGGGTCATCTCCCTTTTCTTTTTGAGAAGCCTGGCTAGAGGTTTGTCAATTTTGTTTATTTTTTCAAAAAACCAACTCTTGGTTTCGTTGATCTGCTCTACAGTTTTTTTAGATTCTATATTGTTTATTTCTGCTCTGATCTTTATTATTTCTCTTCTTCTGCTGGGTTTAGGCTGCCTTTGCTGTTCTGCTTCTATTTCCTTTAGGTGTGCTGTTAGATTTTGTATTTGGGATTTTTCTTGTTTCTTGAGATAGGCCTGGATTGCAATGTATTTTCCTCTCAGGACTGCCTTCGCTGCGTCCCAAAGCGTTTGGATTGTTGTATTTTCATTTTCGTTTGTTTCCATATATTTTTTAATTTCTTCTCGAATTGCCTGGTTGACCCACTCATTCGTTAGTAGGGTGTTCTTTAACCTCCACGCTTTTGGAGGTTTTCCAGACTTTTTTCTGTGGTTGATTTCAAGCTTCATAGCATTGTGGTCTGAAAGTATGCATGGTATGATTTCAATTCTTGTAAACTTATGAAGGGCTGTTTTGTGACCCAGTATATGATCTATCTTGGAGAATGTTCCATGTGCACTCGAGAAGAAAGTATATTCTGTTGCTTTGGGATGCAGAGTTCTAAATAGATCTGTCAAGTCCATCTGATCCAATGTCTCATTCAGGGCCCTTGTTTCTTTATTGACCGTGTGTCTAGATGATCTATCCATTTCTGTAAGTGGGGTGTTAAAGTCCCCTGCAATTACCACATTCTTATCAATAAGGTTGCTTATGTTTATGAGTAATTGTTTTATATATTTGGGCGCTCCGGTATTCGGCGCATAGACATTTATAATTGTTAGCTCTTCCTGATGGATAGACCCTGTCACTATTATATAATGTCCTTCTTCATCTCTTGTTACAGCCTTTAATTGAAAGTCTAGTTTGTCTGATATAAGTATGGCTACTCCAGCTTTCTTTTGGCTTCCAGTAGCATGATAAATAGTTCTCCATCCCCTCACTCTCAATCTAAAGGTGTCCTCAGGTCTAAAATGAGTCTCTTGTAGACAGCAAATAGATGGGTCTTGTTTTTTTATCCATTCTGATACCCTCTGTCTTTTGGTTGGCGCATTTAATCCATTTACATTCAGTGTTACTATAGAAAGATATGGGTTTAGAGTCATTGTGATGTCTGTATGTTTTATGCTTGTAGTGATGTCTCTGGTACTTTGTCTCACAGGGTCCCCCTTAGGATCTCTTGTAGGGCTGGTTTAGTGGTGACAAATTCCTTCAGTTTTTGTTTGTTTGGGAAGACCTTTATCTCTCCTTCTATTCTAAATGACAGACTTGCTGGATAAAGGATTCTCGGCTGCATAGTTTTTCTGTCTAGCACCCTGAAAATCTCGTGCCAATTCTTTCTGGGCTGCCAAGTTTCAAAAGAGAGATCAGTCACGAGTCTTATAGGTCTCCCTTTATATGTGAGGGCACGTTTACCCCTTGCTGCTTTCAGAATTTTCTCTTTATCCTTGTATTTTGCCAGTTTCACTGTGATATGTCATGCAGAAGATCGTTTCAAGTTACGTCTGAAGGGAGTTCTCTGTGCCTCTTGGATTTCAATGCCTTTTTCCTTCCCCAGTTCAGGGAAGTTCTCAGCTATTATTTCTTCAAGTACCCCTTCAGCACCTTTCCCTCTCTCTTCCTCCTCTGGGATACCAATGATGCGTATATTATTTCTTTTTAGTGTATCACTTAGTTCTCTAATTTT
>NW_024419249.1:0-3033 GCF_014898765.1 Herpailurus yagouaroundi
ACAGGCATGAATGGGAAGCACAATTATATACTATGTTTGGAAACTTTAAGTTGCTGAACACAATTGACCTTCATGAGTAAGTACTGAGATACAAAGTGACAAGAAAGGGGTCCAGCAGTTCTAATTTGAAGCCCTCACAGCCTGAGTGAAGGCAATTTTTAATGACCACCTATCTGCAGAAATAACTGTTCAGTACCATTCAATCACGATGATCTCTTTCATCCTGTTTCTATTTTCTTCTACTACCAAGAACAGATCTCACTGTAAAAATGATGGTCCAGCATCTTCTGAAAGACGGCTCATTGTACCTGGCACACAAAGAAGCCTTTTAAGGTTGCAACAAGGAAAAGCAGACGGGACCAAGATGACCCCAGGTAAACTTGATTTAGGCTCACTCGGACATTATTAAAGAACCGTTTAAATGCTTATGCAAACATCTGGAACGAAAAATTAATTTTTTAAAGACCATTTAGAAAAACCTGTCCTGAGAATAAAAATATAATTGGCAAAGAGGCATCTCAAATGTTGTGTGAAGTCAGTTTTTAAGCAATTAACAAAGGGAGGGATACATGAAGTAAGTTTGGCCTTTCATTGAATATAATAATCAATATAACAGATTAATTTTATATTGAGCTTTCTGAGATTCTCTTAGGGTTCACTTCAAAAGAAACACTGGTTCTTGCACTAACTGAGATTCAGAGGCTGTTTCTTTGTTATTTGGGGTATTTTGCAATAAGCAGATCACAATCTACAATACAGGCCAAGTTCATGAGACAACAAGGAGCTGGAAGACAAACACTGATGAGATGATGCCACTTTGATTGGCATTTCTTCAAACGAGAAATTTAGTAAAACTGCAATTTACTTTCCTTTATCTGGGGAAATAAACAGGAAAAGATAAGGCTGTCGTCATTGTGGGGGCCCAAAGTTATTTACGATGTGACTTCATGATAAATAACATTTTCCACTTCAGGAGTTTAAAACCATGGTATTTTTCTCTCACTGTAGTGTTTAACGCCTAACTCATTTAAAAAGAAAAATGTGGACTTCTCTTTTATTGTAGTCACTTTTTTGGAAATAATTAAAAGACTGGAGAGCAAATGAGCCCATAGGATGTCTTTGCCATCCTCTTAAGGGTGTTGAGGACTGAAGCAGGAATGTGTTACCACGACCACCATCATCCTCATCATCTAAGACTTCAGATTCTTTCTTCTTCACAGCAAGAGTCAAGACATTAAAATATTTTAAAGCAACAGAATCTATTAGAAATGGCCTCCACAGACCACTGTAGCTGCTGAAGTGAAGGAATCTATCCTTCCCAACCTACCATCTCTGAAAGAGGTATCAGGGCACGAACAACTCGAAGAACCACCTAAATCCCTTATGGTCCAAAGAGGAGCTGGAAAAGGGCACGAAGGTAAGAAAGGGATGGATATTTCGTCAGCTAAAATTTCTCATCTACTCATGTAATTTTAGTACTTGGATTCCAAAACCTGAGTTGAAGGTAGAGATACACTGTTTCTTGTACACAATCACGCTATGGTGGAAGGTGGTATGGAAGTCAAGAGTGAGGTACAAAAACTCCCAATCTGTACAAGATGTGGTAAGGACCCAGAAAAGTGGTTTCAATCAGTAGGCAGCAAACCTCTGAGAGGCCACTATTTTATGAATGAACGAGTAGCTGAGATGTCTCCCCTAGAGGTACAAACAGAACCACTTTTCAATCAGAGACAAAATAGTGTAGTGGTACATGTAAAGTGCACACACACACACACACACACACACACACACTGTGTTCATCTCATTATTTTACCTTGGGCAAGTCATTCAATTTCTGAGTCTCAAAATCTGCATCTGTAAAATGGGGCATGAATATTACCTATTTGATGGATTAACATGATAATTAAATGAAGTAATAAGGCAAATACTTAGCACAGTGCCTCAAAAAAAAAAAAAACAAAACGCACTCGGGTCACCTGGGTGGCTCAGTCAGTTTTGAGTGTCTGACTCTGGATTTTGGCTCAGGTCATGATTTCATTGTTCATGAGATCAAGTCCCATGTCAGGCTCTGTACTGACAGCACGAAGCCTGCTTGGGATTCTCTCTCTCCCTCTCTCTCTGCCCCTCCCCCGAGTGCTCGCTCGCTCGCTCTCTTTCTCTGTCACTCTCTCTCTCTATATATATATATAGGTACTTGATTTCAAAATACTATAGGGAATAAAAAGTTAGCCTTGAGAGCCTCAACACTATGGCAAATAAAAGTTACCATTTGGAGGCAATAGTGAAGATACTTTTGAAAACTGGTATTTGAAGAGGTTACACAGATCCTCAATATATATGAGGTCAGGAAAGGTCCAGAGGGATATTTGTGAATTATACATTCATAATAAAAGAAACAAAAACTAAAAGTTGATAATCTGTAACTTGTGATAGTGGACAACTAACTATGCCTTTTCAATGGCTGTCTTAGCTACAGGCAAAAAATTCTAGCCCAGGGAACCCTCTGCTCTGACGCAGTAGGTCATTTATGTTTTTAACTTGTATTTTTACTATATAAATATACCCAGAGGTCAAGCAGGAAATCATATATTTAAATAAGCAAAACTATACCAAACAACCTCTTTGTGTTCAATAGATCACCTTACGTTAAATTTGTGTTACTAGTCAAATTTCCCAAACTTCTAAAGCATCTCAGTACTGACTCTTATTCTAATGACATCCTGTTTCAGTTATGCTGAGCAAACAGGATTTAAAATGAGAAAAATAATATTTGCACATAAATCCTTCCTGTCTGTTGATTAAATCCAATCAATCATAATAAACTCAATACATATTAGCGTTCTGTACCTAATTTACACCCTAGGGAGTCTTGCCTATAATCAAAGTGTATATTTATGTGGATAATAAAATGCTAAAATAACCAATATTTTAAATTAATGGCCTGTGTAATTTCAAGTAACACTGCCATAAACTAACAAAAAGGAAAAATTAAATCTTTGCTTTAAAATATTCAGCCATGTGTCCTTTAAAAAA
>NW_024419250.1:0-522 GCF_014898765.1 Herpailurus yagouaroundi
CTTATTTCCCAATATCAGGGATCACTGCCCTTCACTGCCTCATGTGTATCACAATGGATAGAAAAAACAAAACAAAAAACAGAACAAGACCCATCTATTTGCTGTCTACAATGGACTGATTTTAGACATTAGGGCACCTTCAGATTGAAAGTGAGGGGATGGAAAACTATCTGTCATGCTACTGGAGGTCAAAAGAAACCTGGAGTAGCCAACTTATATCATACAAACTAGAGTTGAAATCAAAGGCTGTAACAAAAGATGACGAAGGGCTTTCTATATTAATTCCAGGGTCTCTCCATCAGGAAGATGGAAGAAAAATTTTAAATGTCTACACACCAAATTCGGAGACACACAAATATAGAAAACGATTAATTAAAAACATATAGAACCTTGTTGAGAAGAATGTGGTAATTGCAGGGACATTAAATTAAACACAGAAAAAAAGATGGAAAATCTCCAAAAGCATGGAGGTTAAAATACATCCCACCAATGAATAAATGGGTCAACCAGGCAATTTGAGAA
>NW_024419250.1:532-3630 GCF_014898765.1 Herpailurus yagouaroundi
CACACCTAAAGGAACTAGAAGCAGGACAGCAAAGACACCCCAAAGCGAGCAGAAGAAGAAAAAGTATAAAGATCAGAGCAGAAGTAAACAATATGGGGTCTAAAGGAAAACAGTAGAGCACATCTATGGAACCAAGAGTTGTGTTTTTGAGAAAATACACAAAATTGAGAAACGTCTAGCCTGGCTTCTCAAAAAGAAAAGAGAGTGACCCAAATAGGTCAAATCACGAATGAAAAAGGAATTATTACAAAGAATCCCTCAGAAATTCAAGCATTCATCAGGAAACACTATACAATCTTCTCTGCCAATAAACTGGACAACCTGGAAGAAATGGACAAATGCCTCCATCCCCACACACTTCCAAAGCTCAAACGGGAAGAAATAGAAAATGTGTACGGACCCATAACTAGTGAGGAAATTGAATCAGTTATCAAAAATCTCCCAATAAATAAGAGTCCTGGTCCAGGGGGCTTCCCTGGTGATTTCTAGCAGACATTTAAAGCAGAGATAATAGCTATCCTTCCCAAGCTGATCCAAAAAATGGAAATGAAAGAAAAACTTCCAGACTCATTTTATGAACCGAGCATTACGGTGATTCATACCAGACAGAGACACAGAACAAAGGGAGAATTAAGGCCAATATCCCTGATGAATAGGGCAGAAATTCTCAACAAGATCCTACCAAATCACATTCAATAGCATATAGAAAGTATTATTCAACACGATCAAGTGGGATTCATTCCTGGCCTGCAGGGCTAGTGCCATATTCACAAATCAATCATTGTGCTACATCACATTGAGAAAAGAAAAGATAACAACCATAGTACACTGTCAATAGATGCAGAAAAAAAGTAGTTGAGAAAATACCGCATCCATACTTAATACAAACCCTCAAGACACTTGGGATAGAAGGAAACTACTTTAAACATCATAAAAGCCATTTATCAGAAGCCCACAGTAAATATCATCCTCACTGGGGAAAAACTGAGAGCATTCCCCCTGAGATCAGGAACAACACAGAGATGTCCACTCTCACCCCAGTTGTTGAACATAGTGTTGGAAGTCTTAGCATCAGTAATCAGACAGCACATGAAATTAAAGGTATCATCATTTGCAACGATGAAGTCAAACTTCCACTTTTTGCAGATGGCATGACACTATACATGGAATTTCCGACAGACTCCATCAAAAGTCCTCTAGCACTGATACATGAATTTAGCAATGTTGCAGGGTACAAAATCAATGTACAGAAATTGGTTGCGTTTTACAAACAAATAATGAAGCAACAGAAAGAGAAATAAAGAAACGGATCCCATTTACAATGCACCAAGAGTCATAAAGTACCTAGGAATAAAGCTAACCAAAGAGGTAAAAGATCTGTATTCTGAAAACCATAGAAGGCTTGTGAAGGAAATTGAAGAAGATACAGAAAGCAAAAGACATTCCATGCTCGTGGATTAGAAGAATAAATATTGGCGAAAAGTCAATATGACCCAACACAGTCCTCACATTATATGCAGCACCAATCACATTGCATCAGCACTCTTCTCCAAGCTGGAGAAAACCATCATAAAATATGTATGGAAACACAAAAGACCCTGAATAGCCAAAGCAATACTGAAGAAGAAAACCAAAATGAGAGGCACCACAATGCCAGACTTTATCCTCTACCACCAAGCTATAAACATCTAGACAGAATGGTATTGGCTCAGAAACAAATACATAGATTTAACGGCATAGTTTAGAGACCTCAGAATTGGACCCACATACGTATGACCAACTAATCTTTGACAAAGCAGGAAAGAATATCCAATGGAAAAAAGACAGTCACTTTAAAAAATGGTGCTAAGAGAAATAAACATCAACATGCAGAAGAATGAAACTAGACAAATTTCTTATACCACTCACAAAAATAAACTCACAATGGACGAAGGACGTGAATGTGAGACAGGAAACCATCAAACCCTGGAGGAGAAAGCAGGAAACATCCTCTTTGAACTCAGCGTCAGCAATTTCTTAGCTGACACACCTCTAAAGGCAAGGGAATTAAAAGAAAAATGAACTATTGGGACATCATCAAAATAAAAATCTTCTCCACAATGAAGGATACAATCAACAAAACTAAAAGGCAAGGGATCGAGTGGGAAAAGATGTGTGCAAAAGTCATACTGGATAATCGGCTAGTAACCTAAACCTGTAAAAAGAACTCACCAACTCCACACCCGGAAAACAAATAATCCAGTGACGAAATGGGCAGAAGGCTTGAACAGACACTGTTCTAAAAAAGACATCCAGATTGTCAAGAGACACATGAAAGGATGCTCAACAGCACTCCTCGTCAGGGAAACGCAAAGCAAAACCGCACTGAGATACCACCTCATGCCAGTCAGAGTGGCTACAATGATCAAATTAGAAGACTATAGATGCTGGTGAGGATGTGGAGAAACAGGAACCCTCTTGCACTGTTGGTGGGAATGCATCCTGGTGCAGCCGCTCTGGAAAACAGTGTGGAGGTTCCTCAAATCATTAAAAATAGATCTACCCTAAGACCCAGCAATGGCACTGCTAGGAATTTACACAAGGGGTACAAGAGTGCTGAGACATAGGGGCGCATGTACCCAATGTTTATAGCACTACTTTCAACAACAGCCAAACTATGGAAAGAGCCTAGCTGTCCATCAACTGACAAGTGGATAAAGAAGTTGTGGTTGATGTATACCATGGAATACTACTTGGCAATGAGAAAGAACGAAAGCTGGCCATTTGGAGCAACGTGGATGGAACTGGGAGGTGTTATGCTACGTGAAATAAGTCAGGAGGTGAAAGACAGATACCATATGTTTCATCCAAGTGTGGATCCTGAGAAACTTAGCAGAAGACCATGGGGGAGGTGATGCGGGGAAACAGTTATAGAGAGGGAGGGAGGCAAACCATAAGAGACTCTTCAATACTGATAACAGACTGAGGGTTGACGAGGTGTTGGGGAGAGGGGAAAGTGGGTGACGGGTATTGAGGTGGGCACCTGTTGGGATGCACACTGGGTGTTGCGGGGAAACCAATTTGAAAATAAATGACATTTAATGAAAAAGCATATCCAG
>NW_024419251.1:0-3443 GCF_014898765.1 Herpailurus yagouaroundi
AGACAGCAAATAGATGGGTCTTGTTTTTTTATCCATTCTGATACCCTGTGTCTTTTGGTTGGCGCTTTTAGTCCATTTACATTCAGTGTTATTATAGGAAGGTATGGGTTTAGAGTCATTGTGATGTCCGTAGGTTTCATGCTTGTAGCCATGTCTCTGGTACTTTGTCTCACAGGATCCCCCTTAGGATCTCTTGTAGGGCTGGTTTAGTGGTGACAAATTCCTTCAGTTTTTGTTTGTTTGGGAAGACCTTTATCTCTCCTTCTATTCTAAATGACAGGCTTGCTGGATAAAGGATTCTCGGCTGCATATTTTTTCTGTTCATCACATTAAAGATTTCCTGCCATTCGTTTCTGGCCTGCCAAGTTTCAGTAGAGAGATCAGTCACGAGTCTTATAGGTCTCCCTTTATATGTTAGAGCACGTTTATCCCTTGCTGCTTTCAGAATTTTCTCTTTATCCTTGTATTTTGCCAGTTTGACTATGATATGTCGTGCAGAAGATCGATTCAAGTTACGTCTGAAGGGAGTTCTCTGTGCCTCTTGGATTTCAATGCCTTTTTCCTTCCCCAGATCCGGGAAGTTCTCAGCTATTATTTCTTCAAGTACACCTTCAGCACCTTTCCCTCTCTCTTCCTCCTCTGGAATACCAATTATGCGTATATTATTTCTCTTTAGTGCATCACTTAGTTCTCTAATTTTCCCCTCATACTCCTGGATTTTTTTATCTCTCTTTTTCTCAGCTTCTTCTTTTTCCATAATTTTATCTTCTAGTTCACCTATTCTCTCCTCTGCCTCTTAAATCCGAGCCGTAGTTGTCTCCATTTTATTTTGCAGTTCATTGATAGCATTTTTTACCTCCTCCTGGCTGTTCCTTAGTCCCTTGATCTCTGTAGCAAGAGATTCTCTGCTGTCCTTTATACTGTTTTCAAGCCCAGCGATTAATTTTATAACTATTATTCTAAATTTACTTTCTGTTATATTGTTTAAATCCTTTTTGATCATTTCGTTAGCTGTTGTTATTTCCTGGAGATTCTTCTGAGGGGAATTCCTCCGTTTCGTCATTTTGAATAGTCCCTGGAGTGGTGCAGGACTGCGGGGCACTTCCCCTGTGCTGTCTTGAATAACTTGCGATGGTTGGCGGGGCTGCAGTCAGACCTGATGTCTGCCCCCAGCCCACCGCTGGGGCCACAGTCAGACTGGTGTGTGCCTCCTCTTCCCCTTTCCTAGGGGCGGGATTCACTGTGGGGTGGCATGGCCCGTCTGGGCTACTTGCACACTGCCAGGCTTGTGGTGCTGGGGATCTGGCGTATTAGCTGGGGTGGATTGGCAAGGTGCACAGGGGCAGGAGGGGCAGGCTCAGCTCACTTTTCCTTTGGAGATCCGCTTGTTGGGGGGTGCCCTGCAGCACCAGGAGGGAGTCAGACCCGCAGGAGGGATGGATCCGCAGAAGCATAGCTTTGGGTGTTTGCGCGGTGCAAGCAAGTTCTCTGGCAGGAAACAGTCCCCTTTGGGATTTTGGCTGGGAATGGGCGAGGGAGATGGTGCTGGTGAGTGCCTTTGTTTCCTGCCAAGCTGTGCTCTGTCGTCCGGGGCTCAACAACTCTCCCTCCAGTTGTCCTCCAGCCTTCTCGTTCTCTGAGCAGAGCTGTTAGCTTATGACCTCCCAGATGCTAAATCCCACTTGCTGTCGGAACATACTCTGTCGGCCCCTCCGCTTTTGCAAGCCAGACTCGGGGACTCTGCTTGGCCTGCGGGCTGCCCCTCTGCCCAGGCTCCCTGTAGCCAGTCCTTGCAGCATGCACCACCTCTCCGCCGTTTCTACCCTCTTCCGTGGGCCTCTCGTCTGCGCTTGGCTCCGGAGACTCCATTCTGCTAGTCTTCTGGTGGTTTCCTGGGTTATTTAGGCAGGTGTAGGTGGAATCTAAGTGATCAGCAGGACGGGTGGTTAGCCCAGTGTCCTCCTACGCCGCCATCTTCCCCTGAACTTAACATTCAACTTTTTAAGATGGTTTGAGTTTTTGATATCATATAAAAGTATCACCAAGGCAGGGTCACAAATATTTTCTCCTTTGTCTCCTTCAGGAGACTTGTAGTGTTACATTTTCCAATTTGGTCTATAGTCCCTATTGAATTAATTTTCTATATGGTATATGGTATCTATTGAGGTTCATTATTTTCTAAATGTTCCAGGACCTATTTTTTTTTTTTTTTGGATAGTATCCTTTTTCCATTGAATTGCTTTGCACATTTATCTAACTCAGTAACCAAAGTACTTTTTAATACTAACAATTGATTGGAAATACCACGGCAATGTAGAAGCTATTGTCTTGGCTGAAGAAATGTGGTTTTCTCAGAGAAAGTTTAATAATTGTAATACCCAGTGACTTTCTGCTTAAAAATTCAATAATCAACTCAACTTAACAACACAGTTTCTAGTTTCTTGTCTATCTCATTTTCACAACTCCAAAGAAAATGCTAGCTTCAGTTTGAGTGTGCTTTTTTAGAGAAGTTTTTAACTGTGTCTTCTTGTGTCTTATGAATATATACATTTGTGCATTAAAACTTCATTTAAACTAATTTCAATAATATTTCACATTATCATATTCAAGGGTTTGTGTTTAAGCCTCTCAATATCAACAATATATATGCATTTATCCTTTAGTTCTTTTTTTTTCCATTTAAGATTGTGTGATGGGCAGACTCTAGGTTGATTCTTGTTCCCCAATAATTCCTGCTTAATTCCCATGATTTTGTGTCCATTCTATTGATTATGACTGGACGTGTGACTTCATTGTAACCAATTTTATATGGCAAAAATAACAGGAAGTCAATTGACTATGGTATGCTACAAGTCTAAAGTGATGGGAAACCATTCACTCCTGTGATTATGTTTTATAAGATTGTGTCTTAACACACTGGAAACAGAGACCTTCCCCTTGCCAGCTTGGAAAAACTACCTCCTGTGAGAGGGCTTATGGAGAGATCAAGTGGTAAGAAACTGTGGTGGCCTCTAAGAGCTGTTACTAAATCCCAGCCAACAGCCAGCAAGAAAATGGAAATTTCAGTTCTAATACCACAAGGAAATGACCTCTGCCAACAGTGACAGAGCTTGGAAGCAGATCTTTTCCCAAATGAGCTTCTTCTTTTTTTCCTTTTTAGAATACTTAGAACTTCTAAAGATTTTTCTTTCTTATTTTTTTAAAAATTTGAATCTAAGTTAGTTAAAATATAGTATAATAATATTTTTAGGAATAGAATTTAGTGATTCATCACTTACATATAACACCCAGTGCTCATCACAACAAGTGTCCTGCTTAATTAATGCCCATTGCCCATTTAGCCCATCTCCTATCCAACACCCAGTCAGCAACCTTCAGTCTGTTCTCTGTATTTAAGAGTCTATTACGTTTTGTCTCCCTCTCTGGTTTTATCTTACTTTTGC
>NW_024419252.1:0-1622 GCF_014898765.1 Herpailurus yagouaroundi
CCCCCGCACCCGTGGCTCCTGGCACAGAGTCTCGAACTTGGGGCGGGCTTTCGTGGCCTCACTTTCCACATGGAACTGAGTTTGCGCTGTCCGTCCTCTTTGCTCAGTCGTGCCCCGTGATGCCAGCCCTAAGGGCCCCAGGGTGGCTCTGGAGAAGCAGTGGGCGGGTGTCTGTCCCGTAAACCGCAGAGGGACACAGGCGTGCCCTCCGTGGCAGCTGGCAGGGGCCGGAGATTGTGCCTGCTTCTGCCTAGCTCACACTCTGCTCACCATGTTGTGTCTTCTTTACAAAGTAGAGCAGTTCAGAGGCCATTAGATTTCTTCAGAAATGAAAAAAAAAGTACAGAAAGAAAGAGTCCATGGCCCCAGGCAGTTCCCTTCAGGGCCCCAGGACTTTCTGAAGCCGGTGGGGAGCAGACAGTACATCCGGGATCCCTCGGAACTCAGGGAGGCCCAGAGAGGCAGAGGAAGAGGGTCATGTGCGGCAGTCAGGACCAGAGGCGTAGCGGCCTGGAGGTGTGGGCCTGCGCGGGCCTCTCTCTGGTCCCTGGAGTGTCTCCTATACCATGTGGCGTGTGGATAAGCACTTTTGAGAAGGGCTATTGGCTGAATTGTGCCCCCCTTCAAATTTGTATGTTTAAGTCCCAACCCTAATACCTCGGAATGTGACTGTATTTGAAGAAAAGGTCTTTAAAGAAGTAACCAAGGTAAAAAAAAAAAAAAAAAGAGGTCACTGGGGTGGGTCCTAATCCAATATGACTGGTGTTCTTGTAAGAAGAGATTGGGACACAGACACAAAGACCATGTGAGGACACAGGGAGAAGGCGGCCATCTACAAGCCAAGGAGACAGGCCTCAGGAGGAGCGGACCCTTCCAACACCTTGATCGTGGACTTCCGGCATCCAGAACTTGAGAAAATAAATTTCCGGTTTTAAGCCACCCAGTTTGAGGCACTTTGTGATGGCAGTTCAAGCAGACTCATACAGGAGCCTTTTAACTGGAAAGCGCCCGGCCCATCTCCTGCTAAGCTCTGGTGTTTCCGCTGGGGTGGTGACGGTGGCCCTGCATAGACTCCGGGTTGGGCCCTGTGTCTCTCTGACGCTGTGGCATTTTCCATAAAGATGCCGTCCCTCTCTGAACACCACTTGTTTCCAAACCATGTTTTGGGGCTCAGTATAGGTGTTTTTCAGGGCCCCCAGGAATGCAGAGGGGAGGCCCTGCAGGGCTGAAGGTGGGGAGTGGGGTGGGGACCAAGCAGGCTCTGACCTCTCCCCCACCTCAAGTTATGCTGTTGGAGTGCATTGGTTTTAGATATCGGGTTTCACATAAAATCTTATTGGAAGAAATAAGTGTTTTCCACCCCTGATCAATCTGCAAGACTGACAAAAGAGACCATGTCTTAATATAACAGAATTGTGGCCCCATTAGCGTTCACGGTTAGTGATTTCTGTACGGAGCTGGCTTTAACGTCTTTATTTTTTTTTTATTTTTTTTATTTTTTTATTTTTTTATTTTTTTTTTATTTTTTTTTCAACGTTCATTTACCCTTGGGACAGAGAGAGACAGAGCATGAACGGGGGAGGGGCAGAGAGAGAGGGAGACACAGAATCGGAAACAGGCTC
>NW_024419253.1:0-4545 GCF_014898765.1 Herpailurus yagouaroundi
TTCATCGTAGTGCCTGCGTAGTGCCTGTGAGCTCTGAATACTTGATATCCTTGCCAACACTTGCTAATATGGTCTTTTTCATGTTATCTATACTGGCAGGTGTGGAGATTTTTTTTTTTGAGAAATATCAATCCAAGTATTGTATACAAATAGTTAAAAAAAAACCACAACATCCAAAATGCAGATCAGGGTGTGCAATAAAAAATCAAAAGCTTGGTTTCCCCCAGGAACACCTCTTCCCCAGAGGCAACACTTTCTTTCCTTTTTTCTTTTTTTTTTTTAATCAGGGTTTTTTTAAACAGACCATTTTTTAGGACAATTTTAGATTTAGAGACAAATTGCACAAAAAATACAGGTTCCTCACCCCCAGTAGTTTCTATAGTACCTTGCACTAATGTGGATACATTATTTATAAGTGGTGGATGAGCCATTCTTGACTGACACTTTATCATTAGACACATTATCATTTACTAACAGTTAGGGTTCATTTTGTGTTATATAGATTCATAACTTTTGAGAAATGTAAAAAGGTATGTATCTACTATTGCAGTATCATACAGAATAGTTACACCACCCTAAGGTGCCCTGTGCTCCAACTAGTACCACTTCCTCTCTCCCCCTAAACCCTAATAGCCACTGGTCTTTTTACACTCTCTGAAGGTGTTTTGTTGTTGTTGTTGTTGTTGTTGTTGTTGTTGTTGTTGTTGTTGTTGTTGTTCTTGTCTTTGCCGTCATTTCCTTGATTTGTTTTCTTTTGTTTTGTTTTTCCAAAACGTTATCATAGTTGGAAATGTAAAGCAAATGGCTTTTTCGTATTGGATCCCTTCACTTAGTAATCCACACTTCAGTTTCCTGCAAGACTTTCTCCCTCTTTCCTTCCCTCCTCTTCTGTCTCTCTGCCTCACTTTCATTGAGGGAGTTTATTTTCTAAAACAGCTTTTAAAAAGCTGGTTTACAGAAAAAGACTGGAAAGTGCAGAGTTCCCTTGCACTCCCTCCTACCCCCAAAACATAGTTTTCCCTATTGTAAACTTCTTGTGTCAGTGTAGTGCATTTGTTACAACGGATGAGCCCATAAAAACTATTATTAATTAAAGGCCGAAGTTTACCTTAGCATTCACTGTGTTGTGCAGTTCGGTGTGTTTTGACAAACGCACAATGCCATGATTCAAAGCATTTCACTGTCTTACAAGATGTTTCACTGCCGTAAATATTCCCTGTGCTTCATCTATTATTCATCTCTCCCTTCCCCCCTGAGTTCCTGGCAACCACAGGTCTCTTTACCGTCTCCATTATTTGAGGCAACACTTTTAACTGTTCCAGGTTTATATTTTTTTTGTTAGGAATCTTCATTAAGATAAGTAGTATAGTATACTGCTGATTATTGATTTGTCAGTTTTAAGCACTGTCTACTGAACTCCTATGTGAAGTTGACATGTAGATCGCTTAAGCCACCTGTATTCTCTCTCCTCACCTTCCGATATATTCCGGAACTTCTATCTGTAAACTGTTTCAGTCAGGTCCAGCCAGCCGGTGAGTCACTATAGGTATTTTAAACAGTTATACACGTGATGGGAAATCCCAGAAGCCAAACGGAGGATGGCGAAGCAATCAGAAATTAGTATCATCAGAAAGCTGTTTCCACCCCCCAGAGCTTGAGAAATTCAGAACCATATCTAGCAGGAACTGAGAACATGGGAGAAGAGACTTTTGGAAAGAAGCTAGAATTTGGAGGATATAAAATCACTGGTAGGAAGTAGAGCGGGAGGAGAAAAACCTCTGGGCTTAGACCTTCCTCCCTTTCTGCCATCAAACACCCATTTGTCAAACCCCTTTGGAAGCCAGTTGGCAAGGAACCAGGAAACACAGTCTGTAGGAGAAGTGCAGGAACCGGATCTGAGGGCAAAAAGACATAACGGATGAAGTTACATATAGGTACTAGTAAGGGTTCTCCAGAGACTCAGTATCAATGGGAATTGGTTCACAGGATTACGGAGGCTGAGAAGGGCAGACCCAGGAGATCCAGTAGTTTAGTTCCAGGCAGACTCCACAAGCCTAAAAATCAGGAGAGCTGATGATGTATGTTCCATTGCAAGTCTGAATCTGAAGTCAGGAGACCAATATCACAGCTTGCAGACAGTCAGATAGACACAGTGGATTCTCTCTTACTCCGCCTTTTGTTCTATTCAGGTCTTCAATCGATTAGTTGAGGCCACCCAGTGTTTGGCAAAGCAATATGTTTTGCTTAGTCTACTGACATACAGATGTTTATTGTACTAAGAAATGTCCTCACAGACTCACTAGAAATAATGTTTAGCCATATATCTGGGTACCCTGTGGCTTAGCCCAGTTAAAACATGAAAGTAAACATCACTCGATATAATTTTATGTTTATATGTATGTATGTATGTATGTACGTATGTATGTATGTCTGAATGTAGCTTATTTGAGAGAGAGAGAGAGAGAGAGAGAGAGAGAGAGAGAGAGAGAGAGAGTGCTCAAGCAGGATAGGGGCAGAGAGAGAGAATTCTGAGCTGTCAGTGCAGAACCTAATTCTCATCTTAGTCTTATGAACTGTGAGATCATCATCTGAGCCAAAATCAAGAGTTGGATTCTGAACCACCGAGCCACTCAGGTACCCCACAAGATGTAATGTTAAAATAGAGACCTATTCCCCTTACCTGTACTATCATTTTTCATTCCTTACAGTGTAAGATGAAGGTCTTCCTTAACCTTGCTGCACTTTTTCTCTGTCTCCCATCACCTTTGGGCTTCTGTTTATCATTGTTGTTAACACTGCTGTTATGCTATGCAATCAAGTCTCTTTAGAGGGTTCAAGGTTGATTGTAAAACTTGAAAACTAATAAATGGTTTAAATTATTGGGATTATTAAATGATATGCAAACATTAGAATTACTACTCTTTTCCTGGAGTCCTTGCACCTGCTGAATGAGGACATCTCTAGCATCAAGGTGAAATGGATCCTTTCTCTTTGTATTCCATCAGTGCTTTAAACCATGCCATGTTTCACTTGGCTCATTCAGACTAAGGCCGTCTTATGGATATTTTCTGGTTCTCCTTAATTTTCTAAGTTCACATCTTTGTTTTATTGCACTCTTTCAGTGTTCTCAAATCATGCCACTTTATGACATCTTCCTGCTAACCTCTTAGCGGTCTCTCACTGGACCCTTCTCTTTTCCTTCCTCATTTAGGTGGTGATTCAGTAGGTCTGCTTCATAGCTTCCTTCCTGTGAATTCCTCTGCTACGCTCCCAGTTTGTTTCCATGCTTTCATGGTAATATGGCTATCTGGGAAGTTAGGCAGCAATTAAAAGCCTGGGCTCTTGAGCCAGACGGCCTGGGGTTAGACTTTACTTGTTCCACTTACCAACTGTGTAAGTTGGATGTTGGATGTGTTATTTGGCTTCCTTATAACCCCGTTTCCTCCTTTCGAAGATAAGAATGGTATTTGTATATACTTTATAAGATTGTTGTGTGGTTCATATGTAATAATATGTGAAAATAACCCATAACAGTGTCTGGCACAAAAATAAAAACTCTTTTAATGTTGCCTATTATTAAGTATATTTTTTCTTTATTTTTTCTCTCCTTGTTTTGCTAGAGTACACCTTCAGATAACTTCCTAATGAAGAATGATTAGAATCAAATGTTCTGTTTTTTTGCACGTCTGAAGATATCTTGAGTCCACTCTGAAATTCAATTGATAATTTTCATAGTGTAGAATTGTAGCTCCTGTTTTTAATTGATGTATTTTTTATTTTTTTAAAGTTTACCTCTAACTTAGTTAGCATGTAGTGCATCAATGACTTCAGGAGTAGATTCCTCAGTGCCCCTTACCCATTTAGTCCATCCTCCCCTCCCACAACACCTCCAGTGACCCTCTGTTTGTTCTCCGTACGTATGAGTCTCTTCTGTTTTGCCCCATCCCTGATTTTATATATTTGTTTCTCTTCGCTTATGTTCATCTCTTCCACTCACAGAATCCTAGCGTCCAATGGCCAGTTGCCCCTTCCATCGATTTTCCGCTAATCACAACCCCATTGGAACTACAATATCTGCTCTTTAGAGTGTTTTTAACTCACTATCACTTCCACCTTCTTCTAGTTTTCAAAATCATTCAGTACGTCTGGCCTATGCTTAAGGAAAAGGGAATGGAGGTCCCCCTTTTGAAGGGCTTAAAAGAGAATTTATGGACATATTTTAGACAGCCACAGCCTGTCTGCTGGCCTCCTATTATTAACTCTCATCCTGCATGAAAAATATCCTCAACTTTCCCCAAGAATCCTGGCTCTTAAAGACCCAACCCTTGTAACATCAGCTCAAATTCCAGGATATTGTTATCTAAGTTAGGTCCAGGTGTGAATGAGTCTCCTAGGGCGCACTGGTCCTCGAATACACTTTCAATCTGAAGACCTATGAATGAAGACCTATGAATTCAGCAAACAACCAACATGGGCATGTGATAACCAGAAAACACACCACACACACACACACACACACACACACACACACACACACACACACAC
>NW_024419254.1:0-1738 GCF_014898765.1 Herpailurus yagouaroundi
TTGAGATTCTATTTCACCATCTCTGTGCCCCTCCTCTGTACTCTCCCTCTCTCTCTCTCTCTCTCTCTCTCTCTCTCTCTCTCTCTCTCTCTCTCTCTCTCTCTCTCTCTCTCTCTCTCTCTCTCTCGCAGTCTCTTTCTCTCTCTCTCTCTTTCAAAATAAATAACTTTTAAAAAGATAAGTTGAGACATTTTAAAATCAAATCAAATATCAGCAATTTAGGCAATATTGTCAGATGGAATGAATTTGAGAAGCTTTTAAATATTGAATTCAAACTCCTCATCCCAATTTTCAATGAATGAAAATTTAAGAGGTGTTTCAAGATATAAATCCAAATCATATTTTGAAGGAGCTTTTTAAAAACAATATATTAAAGCATAACAAATTTGAGAATGAATGTTGAAAATAAAATTGTGAACAAAACAAAAAACCCAATTTTTTGATCAAAAAATTTGATCACACACTCACACCCACAAGATTCCTGAAGGAGTCCTAGTACTGATGCCCTTGTGTGAACTTCGCTGTTTCTGAAATGACCTCAGGTTACGAATGGGTGGCCCAGATTGCAAGCCAACAGAGGGGAGGGTCGCGGGGAGGTGGGGCTATGAAAGGCCATGGACACGCCATCCTCTCCAGTGTGCGCGCTGCCCTCTCATCATCAGCCATGATGAGTCAGGTGCTGTTCTTCCTCTGGGTCCACAGGCTTATGCCGTGTGTCCAACACGCCATGTGAGACTTGTGAGAAGACTCCCAAGGGCAAACACCAGCAGGCCGTCAGGGAGGTCGCCTCGTCCCAGGCAGCCTGCGTTCCTTGGCCCGAGTGTCTGGACAAAGGCTGCCTCGGCCACATAGGGAACGATGGACTTGTGCAGCCTTAGCATTCTGTGCAGAGGCCCCGGGCAGGCCTGAAGCTTAGAAAGGACTGGGACGAGCCTCACCTGGGAAGAGGTGAGTGCTGGGGTACTCCTTACACAGCAGTTGACTGCTTGCTAGAGATGTCTGTGCTAGGGATGCAGCAAAAGCTCCACCGTGCTAGCAGTGCAATAGACAGAGTTCAGCCCTGTCCATCGCTGGCGACTGGGAACCCTCAAATCTGTAAAATGTACAACTTGTACAAACATGTATTATCTCTTAGAGGGTCTTTTCTACTGTACAGATTGCAGTCATTGCTGTGGTTCGGTTTTATTTTCCTTGTCCTTTATTTATTATGTGGAGTGTATACTGAAGCCAAACTTAAGAAGCTCCTGTTTGTGAGCTATCTAAAGGTAATTTATTCTCCCTGATTCTCAACTAGCTGGGGCCTATCCTTGGGGTACAGCAACATCTGGCTTTCAAGCTTGTTCCCTTAATTGAATCTAGTACTTTGCATTCATGGAAACTGGAAACTCTCTTCAGCTAGCCAGTGTTAGCTACATTTCCATGATTTTAAAAATCACCTCTAAACAAAAGGCTAAAACTTAATATTTATAGAATCATCTGTTTTGTAAAAAAAAAAAAAAAAAGGAACCATATAAAACAGCTGGAAAAAATTCAACAGAATATAATATAAAAACAAAAATATCCTTTGCAGGGAATACTTTGGCTCCATGTAATTCTCTATTTACTCTGAGCAGCTCTAAGTTGGTGTATGACGTCCCTCTGACAATATGAATGTACATTCAGTGTTACAAGATGTTTGAATTCTAAGTACTTAGTTCCTCTAAAGATGGAATCACAAATTATTAACTGATCAACCGTT
>NW_024419255.1:0-12274 GCF_014898765.1 Herpailurus yagouaroundi
AATAAAATAAAATAAAATAAAATAAAATAAAATAAAGAATTTCCACTGAAAGAGAAAAAAAACATAAAAATTATATGGAATCTTAAAATACCCTGAATAGACAAAGCACATTTGAGTAAGAAGAACAAAGCTTAAGGAATTAATCTTCCTAATTTAAAATAATATTACAGGGCTATGGTAATCACAATGGTATATACTGGCATAAAAACAAACACTTAGACCAATAGCACAATATAGAATATCCATAAATAAACGTATATATTTAGGATATGTTTTTGGCAAGGTGTCAAGAACACACTATGCTAAAATGATAGTCTCTTCAATAAGGTATAAGGAGGACGCCTGTGTCGCTCAGTTGGTTAAGCATCCGACCTTGGCTCTGGTCATAATCTCGATGTTTGTGTGTTTGAGCCCCTCATCGGGCTCTGTGCTGACAGCCTAAAGCCTGGAGCCTGCTTCAGGTTCTGTGTCTCTACCTCCCTCTGCCCCTCCCATGCTCATTCTCTGTCTCTCTCTGTCTCTCTATTAAAAAAAAAAAAAGGTATTGGGAAAACTGGATATACAACAAATGTGCAAGAATAAAATTGGAACACTATGGTGTGAAAAAAATCAACTAAAATGAATTAGAGAATTAAACATAAGACTTAAACCCATAGGAAATTAAAGATTAAATAAATAAATATATGAAAATCAAATGAAAATGAAAACAGGACAGTCCAAAACCTTTGGAATACAAAGAGACAGTCCCAGAGGGAAGTATATGGTAATAAAAGCCTACCTCAAGAAGCAATAAAAGTCTCAAATACACAACATAACATTATGCTTAAAGGAGCTGGAAAAGGAATACCAAATAAGCCTGAAGCCATAAGAAGAAGGGGAATAATAAAGATTGCAGCAGAAATAAATGATATAGATGATGACAACAACAACAGCAGCAGCAACAACAACAACAACAACAACAACAATATAAAAGATCAATGAAACTAACAGCTGGTTCTTTTAAAGAATTAATAAAATTGATAACATCCTAGACAGACATCAAGAAGAAAAGAGAAAGGACCCAAATAAATGAAATAATGAATTAAAGAGGAGTGATCACAACCAAAACCACAGAAATACAAACAGTTACAAGAGAATATTTGAAAAGCTATAAGCAAAAAAACCTGGGAAATTTGAAAAAAAAATGGACAAATTCTTAGAAACATACAAACTACCTAAAGTGAAACAGGAAGAAATAAAAAAAAATTTTTGAACAGATTCATGACCAGCATAGATAACAAATCAGTAATCAAAAATCTCCCAACAAACTAAAGTACAGGTCCACAAGGCTTCACAGGGGAATTTTACCAAACATTTTTAAAAAAAGAGTTAATACCTGCCCTTCTCAATCTATTCCAATAATCATAAATGGAAGGACACCTTCCAAACTCATTGTATGAGGCCAGAATTATCTTGTTTCCAAAACTAGACAAAGACCCCACTATAAAGAATTACAGGCCAACATCCTGGAAGAACACTGATGCAAAAATTCTCAAGAAGATACTAGCAAATCAAATGCAACAGTACATTAAAATAATTATTCACCATGATCAAGTTGGATTTGTTCCTGGTCTGTAGGGGTCATTCAATATTCATAAACCAATCAAGAAAGGATAAGAACCATATGATCCTCTCCATATATAAAGAAAAGACAATGACAAAATCCAGCATCCATTCTTGATAAAAACCTTTAACAAAACAGATATAGATGGAACACACCTCAACATCATAAAGGCCATATTTATGACTCACAGCTAATATCTTCAATGAAGAAAAACTGAGAGCTTTCCCTCAGGAAACACAACAGGGATGTTCACTCTCACCATTACTATTTAACATAATAGTAGAGGTCCTAGCCCCAGAAATCATACAAGTAAAAGGAATAAAAGGCACCTAAATCAGCAGGAAAAAGTCACTTTCAGTATTTGTAGATGACATGATACTCTGCGTAGAAAACCCGAAAGACTCCATGAAAAAATTGCTACAGCTATTACATGAATTTGTCATGGTAACGGTATATAAAATCAAAGTACAGACATCATTTTCATTTTTATACACCAATAATGAAGCAGCAGAAAAATAAATTTAAAAAAATACAATTGCACTGAAAACAATAAGAAATCTAGGAGCAACCTAACCAAGAAGTAAAAGATTTGTATTCTGCAAACTATAGAACACATATGAAAGAAATTAAAGACACAAAGAAATGTAAAAACATTACATGCTCATGGATTGGAAGAACAAACATTGTTAAAATGTCTATACTACCTAAAGCAATCAACGCATTCAATGCAATTCCTATCACCAGGATTTTTCACAGAGCAGCAACAAACACTCCTAAAATTTGTATGGAACTGAAAAAGATTTCAACTATACAAAGCAATCTTGAAAAAGAAAAGCAAACCCGGAGGCATTACTATTCCAGAATTCAAGCTATATTTCCAAACTGTAGTCATTAAGACAGTATAGTACTGGCACAAAACTGGCACATAAATTGATGGAATGGAATAGAAAATCCAGAAGTGTACCCACAAATGTATGGCCAACTAATCTTCAACAAAGCAGGAAAGAATATACAATGGAAAAAAAGACAATCTCTTTAACAAATGGTATTGGAAAAACTGGACAGCCACATACAGAAGAACAAAACTTCACCACTTTCTTACACTATATACCAAAATAAATTCAAAATGGATTAAAGACTTAAATGTGAGGCAGGAAAAACCTTCAATATCCTAGAGGAGAACACAGACAGTAACCTCTTTGACCTTGGCCATAGCAACTTCTTACTGGGCATGCTGCTGGTGGCAAGGGAAACAAAAGCATAAATGAACTACTGGAACCTTATCAAGTTAAAAAGTTTCTGCATAGTGAGGGAAACTATCAACCAAACTAAAAGGCAGTCAATGGAATGGGAGAAGATATTTGAATTTGACATATCTGATAAAAGGTTAGTATCCAATATCTATAAAGAATTTATCAAACTCACCACAAATACAATAAATAATCTGGTGAAGAAATGAGCAGAAGACATTAATAGACATTTTTACAAAGAAGAAATCCATGTGGCTAACAGGCACATGAAAAGATGTTCAACATCACTCACCATCAGGGAAATACAAATCAAAACCAGGATGAGATACCACCTCACACCTGTCAGGTATTGGCAGCAGATGCAGAGAAACTGTAATCCTCTTACATTGTTGGTGGGAAAACAAACTGGTGCGGCCATTCTGGAAAACAGTATGTAGGTTCCTCAAAAAGTTAACAGTAGAACTACCCAAGACCCAGTAATTGCACTACTAAGTATTTACCCAAAGGATACAAAATATAAATTAAAAGGGATACCTGAACGTTGATATTTATTGCAGTATCATTAACAATAGCAAAACTATGGAAAGAACCCATAAATCCATTGATTGATGAATGGATAAAATAGTTGTGGTATATAAATATACAATGGAATACTTCTCAGACATCAATAAGATTTAAATCTTGTCATTTGCAACACTGTGGGTGGAGCTAGAGTGTGTACTATGCTAAGCAAAATAATTGAGCCAGAGAAAGACAAATATCAGATGATTTCACTTTTATGTGGAATATAATAAACAAAAGAAATGAACATATGGCAAGGGGGGAAAAAGACAGAAACAAACCATAAGAGACTCGTAACAATAGAGAAGAAATTGAGAGTTGATGGTGCGAGGCGGGTGTTAGTTGGGCTAAATGGGTGATGAGTAAGAGGACATTTGTTATGATGACCACTGGGTGTTGTATGTAAGTTTTGAATCACTGAATTCTACTCCTGCAATCAATATTACACTATATGTTAACTAATGAGAATATGAATAAAAAATTGAAAAATATATAAGACTTAAATCCTAAAAAATAAGTTAACTCCTTTACAGTGGCAATATGATTTTTTTGTTTTGTTTTGTTTTTTGCTTTTTATTTGACATCAAAAGTATAGACAAGAAAATGTTTAAAAAATGTAATTGGGATGATATCAATCTAAAAATATTCTGCACAGCAAAAGAAACAATCAACAAAATGAAAAGGCAATGTATGGAATGGAAGAAAATATTTATAAACATATATCCGATAAGTGATTACTATTGTATACATTTACTGTAGAGTTTACATATAGTTCATACAAATCAGTAGTAACAAAAAATAAAAACCCAATTACAAATGGCTATAAGGCTTGAATTGACATTTTTTTTTCATAAGGGAAGACTTACAGATGGCCAACAGGTATATGAAAAAATGCTCAACATCACTAATTATCAGAGAAATACTTACCAAAACCACAGTAAAATATTTTCTGACACCTTTTAGGTTGTTGATTATAAAAAGTCAAATGATAACAAGTTCTGGCAAAGATGTGGAGAAAAGAGATTACTTGTACTCTGTTAGTGGGGATGTAAAAAAAAATAAAAACATTTTTTTCTAAATTTAAAAATAGAATTACCACTTTATCTTGCAATTCCACTTGTGTGTATATGGCCAAGGGAAATAAAATTTTTCCCCTGAAGAGATATTTGCATTCCAGTGTTCTTTGTGGCATTATTCACTTTAACCAAGATATGAAAAAACCTTAGTATCCATTGATGAATGGTTACAGAAAATATGAAATAGACAGCTAATAGGTAGATGATAGATAGATAATAGGTAGGTAAATAGATAGATAGATAGATATGATAGATATAATAAATATTTAAATAATGGAATAATTTGCAGCCTTAAAAGAGAATAAAATATTTCAATTTGCAAAAACATGACCAAACATGGAGGATAATATGCTTAGTGAAATAAATATCCATAAATCTGGGGAAAAAGGAAGGAAGACATATATTTCAGATCAGCTAAACATGAATAATTTTATTTAATGTAATTTATTATAAATTAATTCAAAGATGAATAAAAATACACAATTAATATAGCACAAAACATGTCTCAAACTTAGCAAAACCAATTGTTTTTCTTTTGATGGGTTTGTTTCCTTTTTTTATTTCTAACTTTTTAAATATTTGAGTGTAGTTGACACACAATGCTACCTCAGTTTCTTTTTTTTTAATTTTTTTTTTAGTTTTTATGAAATTTATTGTCAAATTGGTTTCCATACAACACCCAGTGCTCATCCCAAAAGGTGCCCTCCTCAATACCCATCACCCACCCTCCCCTCCCTCCCACCCCCCATCAACCCTCAGTTTGTTCTCAGTTTTCAACAGTCTCTTATGTTTTGGCTCTCTCCCACTCTAACCTCTTTTTTTTTTTTCCTTCCCTTCCCCCATGGGTTTCTGTTAAGTTTCTTAGGATCCACATAAGAGTGAAACCATATGGTATCTGTCTTTCTCTGTATGGCTTATTTCACTTAGCACCACACTCTCCAGTTCCATCCACGTTGCTACAAAAGGCCATATTTCATTCTTTCTCATTGCCACGTAGTATTCCATTGTGTATATAAACCACAATTTCTTTATCCATTCATCAGTTGATGGACATTTAGGCTCTTTCCATAATTTGGCTATTGTTGAGAGTGCTGCTATAATGCCCCTATGCATCAGTACTCCTGTATCCCTGTATCCTAGCAGTGCTATTGCTGGCTCATAGGGAAATACAAATCAAAACCACACTCAGATATCACCTCACGCCAGAGAGGCCAAAATGAACAAATCAGTTGACTATAGATGCTGGAGAGGATGTGGAGAAACGGGAACCCTCTTGCACTGTTGGTGGGAATGCAAATTGGTGTGGCCACTCTGGAAAGCAGTGTGGAGGTTTCTCAGAAAATTAAAAATAGACCTACCCTATGACCCAGCTACCTCAGTTTCAAATGTACAACATAGTTATTCACATTCTCTATCCATTGGGGCGCCTGGGTGGCTCAGTCAGTTAAGTGGCTGACTGGGTGGGGTTCAAGTCATGATTTCACCTGAGTGTGAGCCTGTCGTTGGGCTATCTTCTGGCAGCTTGGACCTTGGAACCTGCTTTGGATTCTGTGACTTCCTCTCTTTCTGTCCCTCCCAGCTCATGCACTCTCTGACTCTGTTGCTCTCCCTTAAAATAAATAAACATTAAAAGAAATTTAAACAAATGCTCTGTCCCTATTATTGTCACCACAATAGTCATACTGTCATCATACAACCTAAAAGTACAGAGAACAAACTGATGATTGCCAGAAAGGAGATGGTTTGGGAAATGGGAAAATGGATTAAGAGGAGTGGGGGATACAACCTTCCAGTTATGGAATGAATAAGTCATGGGGGAAAAACAAAACATAGATAATATAGTCAAAGATATTATTTATTTTACTCTTAAGATTATTGATGCATTGGAGGTGTATATAGCCCCAGGTGACCTATCTTTTCATTGTTCTCTACTAGAGCACTTTCATTATAGTTTATGTGTATCCTTTTTGTACATCAATTGCTATTGATATAGCTTTCCAAATTTAATGATATGTGGCATGATTTTTGGTAAATGATGTTGGACGAATCATTTGCAACATATTGATTGCCTTCAATTTTATATTTTGAAATGTTTTCAATAAATAGATATTAATATTGATTATTTCTACATTTTCCTGTATATTTTCTTCTTATTAAGATATAATTAATATACAGTGCTATATTAAAGTGTACAATAGAATGATTCAACAGTTTTATCCAGTTATCAGTGATCATCAAAATAAGTTTGCTTTCAATCCCCATTATCTATTTTACCCATTCCCCAACCCGCATATGTTCTGGAAATCACCAGCTTGTTGTATGTATTTAATAGTGTGTTTTTTGTTTGTTTCTTTTTTTTCTGTTTTTTGCTTGTTTTATTTTTTTTAAATTCCACATATGAGTGAAACAATACAGTATTTGTCTATTTTTGGTAAAATTGTTTTGCTCAGCACTTATCATTTACATCTATCCATGTTGATACAAATGGTAATTCTCATTTGTTTTTAAGATCACATTATTTTTTATAACAATACATTGTAGACATGTATATGTATAGATCTATATCTATATCCATATCTATAGATTATCTATCTATCTATCTATCTATCATCACCATCAACATCATCATCATTTATCTATCTCCATTCATTTATGGAGAAAGAGTTGGGTTGCTTCCATAGCTGGATGTTTTAAATAATATTGTAATAAACATAGGGGTGCATATATTTTTTGAAATAGTGCTTTTGTTGTCTTTGGGTAAATACCTAGTGGTGGAAATACTGGATCATATGGTAATACCGATTTCACTTTTTTGAGGAATCTCCACAGTATTTTCCATCCTACCTATACCAATTTACATTCCTACCAACAAACATGAGGGTTCCTTTTACTCCACATCCTTGCTAACATTTGTTATTTCCTGTCTTTTTGATTCTACCCATTCTGACAAGCGTCAGGTGGTATCTCTTTGAGATTTTGATTTACATTTCTCTGATGATTAGTAATGTTGAGGATGTTTTTAGGAGTTTGAGGAGTTTGTTGGACATTTCTACCCCTTGTTTGGAAAAATGTCTATTTTTTTTTTCAGAATTCAGATCCTTTACCTCTTTGGTGATGATTATTTCTACTTATTTTATATGTTTGGTGCAATTATAAATGGGATTGATTCCTTGATTTCTCCTTCTGGTGTCTCATTATTGGTGTATAGAAGTAGAACTGATTTCTGTACTTTGATTTTCTATTCTGTGACTTTGATAAATTCATGTGTCAGTTCTAGCAGGTTTTTATTGGTGGAGTCTTTCGGGTTTTCCACATAGAGTATTATGTCATCTGTGAAAAGTGAATATTTGACTTATTCTTTGCCTATTTGGATGTCTTTTATATGTTTTTGTTGTATTATTGCTGTGGCTAGGACTTGCTATATACTATGTTGGACACAGTTGTGAGAATGGACATCCGTATCATGTTCCTGATCTTGGGAAAGCTCTGTCTTTCCCGTTGAAGAACATATTAACTGGGTCTTTCATGTATGGCCTTTATGATAATGAGGTATGTTCCTCCTATCCTCACTTTCTTGAGTTTTTTTTTTTTATCCAAGATATTATGCTGTAGCTTTTCAAATGCCTTTTCTTTATTTATTGAGAGGATCATGTCGTTCTTATTATTTATTTTATTAATGTGATTTATCACGTAAATTGATTTGCAGATTTTTAACTGGCCCTGAATCCTAGGAATAAACCCCACCTGATTGCGGTGAATAATTCTTTTAATGTTTGTTAGATTTGAATTGCTAGTATCTTGTTGACATTTTTTGCATCAATGTTCATCAGCAAAATTGGTCTGTAAGTCTTTATACTGGGGTCTTTGTCTGGTTTTGGAATCATGGTAATTCTGGTGTCATAGAATGAGTTTGTACATTTTCCTGCCATTTCTATTTTTTTACAACAGCTTAAAAATAATAGGTATTAACTCTTTAAAAGTTTGGTAGAATTTCACTGGTAAGGCATCCGACCCTGGAGATTTTTTTGATAGCTGATTCAATTTCTTTGCTGGTTGTGGGTCTTTTCACTTTTTTTTAATTTCTTCCTATTTAAGTTTTGGTTTTTAATGTTTCTTAAAATGTATCCATTTCTTCAAGATTGCCCAATTTTTGGCATATAACTGTTCATAGTATACTTTTACTGTTGGTTACATTTCTGCACTGTTTGTGATCTCTCCTCTTCTATTTGTGATTTTACTTATTGGTCTTTCCCTTTTTCTTTTTGATAAATCTGGCTAGGGGTTTATCAATTTTGTTCATTTGTTTAAAGAAACAGCTCCTAGTTTCATTGATCTGTTTTACTGTTCTTTTTTTTTTTAAATTCAGTATCATTTATTTCTGCTGTAATCTATATTATTTCCCTTCTGCTGGTTTTGGGCTTTTGTTGTTGTTGTTCTTTTTCCAGCCCTTATAGGTGTAAGGTTAGGTTGTGTATTTGAGACTTTTCTTCCTTCTTTAGGAATGTCTGGATTGCTATATATTTCCCTCTTATGACTGCCTTTGCAGCATCTCAGAGGTTTTGGACTGTAGTGTTTTCATTATCACTGGGTTCCATGTACTTTTTATTTCCTCTTTAATTTCTTGGTTAGCCCATTCATTCTTTAGTAGGAGGTTCTTTTTTTATTTTTTTTTTTAATCTTTATTTTTGAGAGAGAGAGAGACAGAGTGTGAGTGAGGGAGAGGAATAAAGAAAGGGAGACACAGAATCTGAAGCAAGTTCCAGGCTCTGAGCTGTCAAAACAGTCTGATGCCAGGCTTGAACCTACAAACCATGAGATCATGACCTGACCCAGAGTCAGACACCTAAGTGACTGAGCCACCCAGGCTCCCCAGAAGAATGTTTTTTAGTCTCCAAGTATTTGTTGTCTTTCCAAATTTTTTTCTTTTGGTTGATTTCATGTTTCATAATGTTGTGTTTTGAAAATCTGCATGGTACTTTATCGATCTTTTTGAACTTGTTGAGGTCTGATTTGTGACCCAGTATGTGATCTATTCTGAAGAATGTTCCATGTGGACTTGAGAAGAATATGTATTCTGCTACTTTAATATGATGTTTGAAAATATTGTTAAGTCCATCTGGTCCAGTGTGTCATTTAAAGTCATTGTTTCGATATGAGGAAGATGGCAGCCTAGGAGGACGCTAGGCTCACCGCGCGTCCTGCTGATCACTTAGATTCCACCTACACCTGACTAAATAACCCAGAAAACCACCAGAGGATTAGCAGAACGGAGTCGCCGGAGCCAAGCGCAGACAAGAGGCCCACGGAAGAGGGTAGGAAGGGCGGCGAGGCGGTGCGCACTCCACGGACTGGCGGGAGGGAGCCGGGGCGGAAGGGCGGCTACCCGGCCAAGCAGAGCCCCCGCGTCTGGCTTGCAAAAAGCGGAGGGGCCTGACGGACTGTGTTCTGACAGCAAACGCGACTTAGCGGCTGGGAGGTCATAAGTTAACAGCTCTGCTCAGAAAGCGGGAAGGCTAGAGGACAAAGGGAAGGAGAGCTGCTGAGCCCCCGGACGACAAAGCTTACTTTGGTGGGGAACAAAGGCGCTCGCCAGCACCATCTCCCCCGCCCATCCCTCAGCCAAAATCCCAAAGAGAACCAGTTCCTGCCAGGGAACTCGCTCCTCCGCGGAAACACCCAACTCTGGGCTTCTGCGGAGCCAAACCTCCGGCAGCGGATCTGACTCCCTCCTGCTGCCACAGGGCCCATCCCGAAGTGGATCACCTAAGGAGAAGCAAGTTAAGCCTGCCCCTCCTGCCCCTGTGCACCTTGCCTACCCACCCCAGCTAAGACGCCAGATCCCCAGCATCACAAGCCTGGCAGTGTGCAAGTAGCCCAGACAGGCCACCCCACCCCACAGTGAATCCCGCCCCTAGGAGAGGGGAAGAGAAGGCACCCACCAGTCTGACTGTGGCCCCAGTGGTGGGCTGGGGGCAGACATCAGGTCTGAATGCGGCTCCTCCCACCAACTCCAGTTATACACCACAGCACAGGGGAAGAGTCCTGCAGGTTCTCACCACACCAGGGACTATCCAAAATGACCAAGCGGAAGAATTCCCCTCAGAAGAATCTCCAGGAAATAACAACAGCTAATGAGCTGATCAAAAAGGATTTAAATAATATAACAGAAAGTGAATTTAGAATAATAGTCATAAAATTAATCGCAGGGCTTGAAAACAGTATAGCTGACAGCAGAGAATCTCTTGCTACAGAGATCAAGGGACTAAGGAACAGTCACGAGGAGCTGAAAAACGCTTTAAACGAAATGCATAACAAAATGGAAACCACCACGGCTCGGATTGAAGAGGCAGAGGAGAGAATAGGTGAACTAGAAGATAAAGTTATGGAAAAAGAGGAAGCTGAGAAAAAGAGAGAGAAAAAAATCCAAGAGTATGAGGGGAAAATTAGAGAACTAAGTGATACACTAAAAAGAAATAATATACTCATAATTGGTATCCCAGAGGAGGAAGAGAGAGGGAAAGGTGCTGAAGGGGTACTTGAAGAAATAATAGCTGAGAACTTCCCTGAAGTGGGGAAGGAAAAGGGCATTGAAATCCAAGAGGCACAGAGAACTCCCTTCAGACGTAACTTGAATCGATCTTCTGCACGACATATCATAGTGAAACTGGCAAAATACAAGGATAAAGAGAAAATTCTGAAAGCAGCAAGGGGTAAACGTGCCCTCACATATAAAGGGAGACCTATAAGACTCGTGACTGATCTCTCTTTTGAAACTTGGCAGGCCAGAAAGAGTTGGCACGAGATTTTCAGTGTGCTAGACAGAAAAAATATGCAGCCGAGAATCCTTTATCCAGCAAGCCTGTCATTTAGAATAGAAGGAGAGATAAAGGTCTTCCCAAACAAACAAAAACTGAAGGAATTTGTCACCACTAAACCAGCCCTACAAGATTTCTTAAGGGGGACCCTGTGAGACAAAGTACCAGAGACATCACTACAAGCATAAAACATACAGACATCACAATGACTCTAAACCCATATCTTTCTACAATAACACTGAATGTAAATGGATTAAATGAGCCAACCAAAAGACATAGGGTATCAGAATAGATAAAAAAACAAGACCCATCTATTTGCTGTCTACAAGAGACTCATTTTAGACCTGAGGACACCTTTAGATTGAGAGTGAGGGGATGGAGAACTAGTTATCATGCTACTGGAAGCCAAAAGAAAGCTGGAGTAGCCATACTTATATCAGACAAACTAGACTTTCAATTAAAGGCTGTCACAAGAGATGAAGAAGGACATTATATAATAGTGACAGGGTCTATCCATCAGGAAGAGCTAACAATTATAAATGTCTATGCGCCGAATACCGGAGCGCCCAAATATATAAAACAATTACTCATAAACATAAGCAACCTTATTGATAAGAATGTGGTAATTGCAGGGGACTTTAACACCCCACTTACAGAAATGGATAGATCATCTAGACACACGGTCAATAAAGAAACAAGGGCCCTGAATGAGACATTGGATCAGATGGACTTGACAGATATATTTAGAACTCTGCATCCCAAAGCAACAGAATATACTTTCTTCTCGAGTGCACATGGAACATTCTCCAAGATAGATCATATACTGGGTCACAAAACAGCCCTTCATAAGTTTACAAGAATTGAAATCATACCATGCATACTTTCAGACCACAATGCTATGAAGCTTGAAATCAACCACAGGAAAAAGTCTGGAAAACCTCCAAAAGCATGGAGGTTAAAGAACACCCT
>NW_024419255.1:12374-12521 GCF_014898765.1 Herpailurus yagouaroundi
GAATGAGTGGGTCAACCAGGCAATTAGAGAAGAAATTAAAAAATATATGGAAACAAACGAAAATGAAAATACAACAATCCAAACGCTTTGGGACGCAGCGAAGGCAGTCCTGAGAGGAAAATACATTGCAATCCAGGCCTATCTCAA
>NW_024419256.1:0-3341 GCF_014898765.1 Herpailurus yagouaroundi
AAAAAAAAAGAGGTTAGAGTGGAAGAGAGCCAAAGCATAAGAGACTCTTAAAAACTGAGAACAAACTGAGAGTTGATGGGGGGTGGGAGGGAGGGGAGAGTGGGTGATGGGTACTGAGGAGGGCACCTTTTGGGATGAGAACTGGGTATTGTGTGGAAACCAATTTGACAATAAACTTAATATACTGAACAAAATGAAAATAAAAAAATAAAATTAATTTTAAAAAAACAAAAAAAAATAAAAAAAAGAAAGGTAATTATGTAATGTGAAGAATGTGTTGACTAACACTATAGTGGTAATCATTTTGGAAAACATGTGTATGAATCAATACATTTTATACCTAAAGCTTACATAACATACACAACATTTTGTGTCAATTATGTCTCCACAAAGCTAGAACAAAAGAGATACGTTTAAGACTCTATAGGTAGATCAAAATAAAATTGTAAATTTTTAAGCAAGCCCCAGGACAGAAGAAAAAAAGAAGAGAGAGAAAGGAAAAATGAGGGAGCATAAAATTAAAAAATAACTTGGGAGACTCAGACCTACATCAACATTTCATCAAATAGTTTAAATTCACCAATTTAAGGACAGAAGTTGGCAAAGTGGGAAAAAAGACACTTTAGTGCCATCTATAAGAAACTTATATTCAAATATAATGATACAGCAATTGAAAATTAATAAGTTAGACCATGTAAACACCTGTAGAATCTGGAATAACTATTAATATCAGATACATTCAGAACAAAGAAAATTATCAGAGGCATTGAAGGACATTACACAAGGACAAAAGGGACAGTCCAACAAGAACAAAATAGCAATCCTAAATGTGTATATACACCAAACAAGAGAACTGCAAAATATGTGAAGCAAAACCTGATAAGGCTGAAAGGCAAAATAGGCAAATTCACAATAATAGATACTTCAGCACCCCTCTCTCAGCAACTGATAGGACTAGATGGAAATTCATTAAGTATATAGAATGTGACTATACCATCAACTGACAGAACTTTATCAAACTTTATTAGAATACTCCATCCAGCTACAGCAGAATATACATTCTTTTCAAATACAAAACAATTAGCACAAGAGACCATATCTTGGGCCATTAAAATAACCTCAAAAAATTTAAGACAATTAAAATTATAGAAAGGTTGTTCTCTAACTATGTTTCACTCAAATTGGAAAGAATAGAAAGATAATTGGATAATTTTCAAATACCTAGAAACTAAAGAAAACACTTTTAAATAATTCATGAGTCATAGCAGAAATTTCAAGTACAATAAAAAATATATTGGACTGAACAAAGATGAAAATACAAATTATCAGAATCCATGGGTCAAAGTTAAATGAACACTGAAAGGGAAATTTATACCATGAAGTGCTTATATTAGAGAAAAGGAAAAGTCTCAAATCCGTTATATCAGTTCCCACATCAAGAACCTGGAAAAACAAGAGCAAAATAAATCCAAAGCAAGCAAAAAGTACATAATAAAGAGAAGAACAGGAATCAATGAAGTTGAAAGCAGAAAAATAATAAAGTCATGAAATAAAAACCTGGTTCTTTGAAGAGAACAATAAAATAAACCTGTAGCAAGACTGAAGAAAAGAGATAAGACATAAATCACCAATGTCAGGAATAAAACAGGGAATGACACCACACAGCTTGCAGATATCAATAAAATAATATGAGAATATGACACAGGTAAATTTGACAACTTAGACAAAATGGTCCTCATTTTCAAAAACTAGCCCAACTCACCCAACATAAAACAGGTAATTTATATAGTTCCATATTCTTAAGGAAACTCCAAGCCACATATCTGAAAAATCACCTATCATTGGAATATGCAAAGAATTCTCACAGCTCCACAGGAAAAAAAATCCAATTAGAAACTGGATAGAAATATCTCACTAAAGTATATATGTGTGTAGCAAATACTTGAAAAGATGTTCAGATCTCTAGTTTTGAGGAAAGTTCATACTAAGACCACGATGGTATGTGACTACATGCCTATTAAATCAGTTGAAATTTAAAAAATAGTGAGAATACTAAATACTGGTGAGGATGTGCATGAACCGGATCTCTACATGAACCGATCCAGCTCCTCTACAAAATAATTTAACAGTTTCACAAAAGACTATGCACACAGTTGTTATATGTCCTAGCAATAGCACCCCTGGATGTATATCACAGAGAAATGATGATTTATATCCACAAATGAGACACAAATTTTCAGCACCTTTATTTGCAATAATCAAAAACTGCAAACAACCAAAACATCCCTCAATAAGTGTGTGAATAAACAATTATACAATATTCAAAACAGGGAGTATTACTCAGCAATAAAAAGGAATGGGCCAATGACACTTCAACAACTTGATTATATCTCAACATTATTCTAAGTGAGAAAATCTCAATCTCAAAGACACCATACTGTTTGACTTCCTTTACATAATATTTTACAAATGACAAAACTACAGAGTTGGAAAACAGATGAGTTGTTGCCAGGGGTTTAAAGATGATGGGGAGAATGGGCACAAGGGAGAGAGTTTTGGTGATGGAATAATTCTGTATCTTAACCGGCTTGGTGGTTACATGAATCTAACAAGTGACATATGTCTATGATAAAATGACATAGAATAATGCATATTGTTCCAATGTCAATTTCCTGGATTTGATCCTCTATGACAGTTATATAAAATACAAGCATTGAGAGAAATTAGATAAAAAGCACAAAGGAACTTTCCACAGTATTATTGCAATACCCATAAATCTATATTTTAAAATATGAAGTTTTAAAAGTCCATTATATTTCTATACACCAGCAATACAAAAATTGAAAGTGTTATTAAAAGCATAGCACTAAAACTATGATGCATGGAATAGCACCAAAAACAAAAGAATAATAAAATATAAAAATAATTGTTTACTTAATTCAATAAATGTTGAAAATTGGATGAAATTCATCACCCACTCATGATAAAACTCCCTAAAAATAAAAATAGCAGGGAATTATTAATCTTACAGAGGATATCAACAAAGATCTACTGGAAAAATCCTACTTCATGCGAATTTTTAAAAGCTTTTCCCATGATATAGGAAATGAGCCCATGATTCCCAATATGATAGCTTTTGTGTAACATTTTGCTAGAGATCCTATCTAGGAACAAGGAAAAGAAACCAAAAGTCGTACGTTTTGAAAACAAAAAGACAAAACAGTCATTTATAGATGTTTGTGGCATAAGTACACATATGATATAATTTGATTTCTGTAAGTTCAAGACAAAAAATGCATGCATGAAAAGTTGTAACTGTGCCCTCGGTGGTAAAGAATGGA
>NW_024419257.1:0-2541 GCF_014898765.1 Herpailurus yagouaroundi
CAGGACCTCTTATTCATAAATTCATTAGTTTCAAGAGCATAAGGCACAGCTGACTTTCTTAACACAGAGAAACAGAGCCAGAGAGACAGACAAAATAGGAACAAAGAGCTGTTTATCCACAATGAAAGACCTAGTCAAAGCCACAGCCAGAGATCTAAGCCAAAGTGATATAAGTAACATACCTGATACAGAATTTAAAGCAATGATCACAAGGATACTCACTGGAGTTGCAAAATGAGTACAAGAGTGAGACCCCTGACATAGAGAGAAGGAATAACACAGTAGACAGTGAGGATACAATATATGAGAAACATGTTCGCTGGAAGGAACAGAGGGACGCAAGAAGCAGAGGAACAAACTAGTGACCTCGAAGACTGAGTAATGGAAATTAATCACACTGAACCAAACAGAGAGAACAGAATTCTGCAACATGAGATGAGACTAAGGGGACTCAGTGATTACAGAAAACATAATAATATTAATATTATAGGAGTCCCAGAAGAAAGAGAAAAGGGGGGCAGAAAATTAACTGGAGGAATTAATAGCTGAAAACTTCCCTAATTGGGCGAGGGAAACAAACATCCAGATCCAAGAGACTAGAGAACTCTCATTAAAATCAACAAAAGCAGTCCAACGCCCAGACATATAGTAAGCAAACTTGCAAATTACAGTGATAATAAAGAAAAACTCTTAAAACCATCAAGACAAAAGAAGTCCTTACAAGACCCATAAGGCTAGCAACAGATTTCTGAACAGAAACCTGGCAAGCCAGAAGGGAGTGACAGGACATATTCAAAGTGCTGATTGGAAAAATCAGCAGCCAAGAATACTCTATCCAGCAAGGCTATCATTCAGAATGGAAGGAGACACAGTTTCCCAAACAAAAACTAAAGGAGTTTGTACCTCTATACTGTCACTTTTGGTCTCTCCTTTGCACTCAGAGTCCCTCTTAATATTTCTTGAAGGACTGGTATAGTGGTACAAGACACAAATCAAGTAAAAAATGAATATTTCTGTAAAAAATCAGTTACGGAACTCAGAAAAAATGGATTTGAAATATAGTAACATTTACCCAAAACCTAGGGAAGAGAAAAAAATGGGTCCAAAGGTAAAAGACCATCAACTTAATACAATCTGTTAAATGCAGAAGAGGTTACATAAAAACCTAACAGTAACCATATATCAAGAAACAGTCGTAAATATGCAAAGAATAAAGAGAAAGAAATGAAAATGTATCACTAAAGAAAATCAGCAAAACATGAAAGAAAGACAAGAAAGGATCAGAGAAACTCATGAGAAACCACAACAAAACAGGTCACAAAATGGCAATCCATATATACATATCAATCATTACTTTGAAGGTAAATGGAATGAATGCTCCAATCTAGAGATGTACGGTGTAAGAATGGATGAAAAAACAAAACAGGTTTATATGCCTACCAGTGACCCATTTTACACCTCAAGAATGATAGTGAGAAGATAGAGAAACAGCACATAAATGAATGTCAAAAGAAAGCTGAAGTAGCAATACTTGCATCAGAAAAATACACTCAAAACAAAGTACATAATAAGAGACAGAGGAGGACACTATATAAGAGTAAAGGGTACAATCCAAAAAGAAGATATAACAACTGTAAATATATCCCACAATTAATTGGGATTTATTCCCAAGCTGCAAGGGTGGTTCAATATTCGCAAATCAATCAATGTGATACAATATCTCAACAGGAGAAAGGATAAGAACCATATGATTGGGGCACCTGGGTGGCTCAGTCATTTAACAGTCCGACACCAGCCTCAGGTCTGGACCTCATGATTCGTCAGTTCAAGCCCCGAGTTGGACTCTGTGCTGAAAGCTCAGATCCAAGAGCCTGCTTCAAATGCTGTGTCTCCCTCTCTCTGCCCCTCCCCTGCTCACACTCTCTCCAAATTAATAAATGTTAAAGAAAAGAACCATACGGCCATTTCAATACATGCAGAAGAAAGCATTTGACAAAGTACAACATCCATTCATGATTGTAACCCCCTCAAGTCGGTTTACAGGGAACATACATTGATGTGATTAAGGTTATCCATGAAAACCCAGTAGCTAACATCATCCTTAATGGGGAAAATCTGAGAGCTTTTCCTCTAAGGTCAGGAACAAGACAAGGATGTTTATTCCCACCACTTTTAATAAACAGAATACTGGAAGTCCAAGCAACAGCAACCAGACAAAAAAAAAAAAACAGAATAAAACCAAACCCAATAAAATAAAATAAAAATTAAATAAAATCCAAATCTTGAAGAAGTAAAACTTTCACACTTTGTAGATTACATGACACTATATATAGAAACCCTAAAAAGTCCACCCAATAACTGCTAGAACTGATAAATGAATTCAGCAATGTCACAGGAGACAAAATCATTGTAAAGAAATCTGTTGCATTTCTGGAACATAATGAAACAGTAGGAAGAGAAATTAAGAAAACAGTCCCATTTACAGTTGCACACCAAATAAGATATCTATGAATAAATCTAACCAAAGTGGTGAGCAACCTA
>NW_024419258.1:0-7670 GCF_014898765.1 Herpailurus yagouaroundi
GACGCGGGGCTCGAACTCCCGGACCGCGAGATTGTGACCTGGCTGAAGTCGGACGCTTAACCGACTGTGCCACCCAGGCGCCCCAGGAGAGTCCTTTTTTAGTAGTCTTTTTGCGGCACCTAACACCTTCTATTCACACTTATCATAGATGTTTTTTGTTTCTTTATCTATTTGTTGGCTTCGTTAGTGTCCTTCTACACCCCTCCTCAAATTGTAAACCCCTCGAGGTAACATTCCTGTTTTATTTTTTAGTCGGCGGACGCCCATGACATTCGAAATCGGTTGGAACGGAACCATCTCTTGAATAAATTAAGTCATGCGTGAAAACCCAAATTTGTGTTACAACTCAACAGAATCAAGGCCTTGCGAATTGGTAGTCAAACATGGCCCCTATTCTTAGTATTTAAAACTCATGATGCCCGGCATTTTTTTTTACCGTTTTGTACACAGAACTTCTACGCATCGTCCTGACAATGTCCACGCTTTGATAACCAAATCAGAAAAAAAAAGAGCGCAGAAACACGGAATCATAGAAACCACTAGACGGATGCATAACGCCGGCAGTAGTCTTAAAACACCCCCAAGAAATGGTGTTCTCAAGTGTGATTCTCCGCTAACTGTTCCTGCGCGAGGAAAGGAAGACACAAGCTGACTTACACACACGTTTAGGTCTGTTATTTCAACGACACGGATTTGAATTTGTTGAAATATCTTCCATTGTCCACCAGTCCCCAAGGAAAACAGGAAAACAGGGACCCAGGTTGGCACGCCACCTCATTTGGCCCATGCTTTTGTGAAATCATAGACTTTTCGAGCTGGAAAATTCACAGGGTCGCTTTGCTCTGTTTTTCATTTTGTAGAGAAGAAACTTGAGGCCAAGAAGCGCTCTGTGTGCTCGGACCTCACAGCTCATTAGGAACACGACCCAGGCCCTTTCTTGGGCTGCTGGAAACTGAATGCTTCTGCAGCACCTTAACATCGTATGAATAACTTGTAAAATGTATACATACATGGAGCATGGGTGCGTAGAAAAGATCATCTATATCCTGGTACCCAAATAAATCATTGCTTTCGTCTTTTTTTAAGATTTTGTTTCTAAGTAATCCCAACATCCAATGTGGGGTTTGAACTCACCACCCAGAGATCAGGAGTCACATGCTTCACACACTGAGCCAGCCAGGTGTCCCCGTTGATTTTGTTTTTAAATATTACTTTCTAGTATCTTTCTTTGACTTGCGTACGATTTTAATAGATTTTTCTATGTGTATAAAACTTCGCTGTGTGCTTTTCGCTTAACGTGCCATTCTTATATTTTTCCTGCTGAAAGGTTTTCATGAGCTTAATTTCACTCCATATTTAATACGGTGCCCAATGAATGTGCTGTAATTTACTTATCTCGTTTCCATTTGGACGTTGAGGTTGTTTTCACTTTTTGCTTTTATAAATAATTCTGGAGTAAGCATTCCATGTGAATTCATGGTCAATATCCCTGGCAATTCCTATAGAACAAATTTCCTGTAGGATGATATACAGGAATGAATATTTTTTTAACATCACTGACTCACACTGTCAAAAGGCTTTCTTCAAAGGATGTGACAATATCAACAATGGTGTGTGAGAGTTTACAAGGTTTATCCTCAGCAGGTGCTGTCATTTAAAAATAAATCACTGAGGTGCCTGGGTGGCTCAGTCGGTTAAGCCTCAGACTTTGGCTCAGGTCTCATGGTGCGTGGGTTTGAGCCCCACGTCTGGCTCTGTACTGACAGTGAGGAGCTTACTTCGGATTCTCTGTACCCCCCCCCCCCGCCTCTCCCCTGGGTGCTTGCTCTCTCTCTCTCTCTCTGAAAAATAAATAAACATTTAAAAAATATAAAAATAAGTCACTAATTTAACAGGCAAAATAGCTCCCAATCGTTCTTTTATTTTGCATGTATTTGCTTATTCATGAGATCAAACATTTTCCAATTTGTTTGTTTTCCTGATATCTTTTAAGGCTAGATTAATCCATTATCTTTTTATCTTAATGATAAGCTAAGACACTGAAGATGAAAGGCAATGGAGAGCAGAGAGAGAGGCAGAAACGGTTAGTGACACCCCCACTAAGGTGATGATTATTTCAGATGATATTGTCAGGTACATTAATATACAAATTATGAGAAATAGAGGAAGCAAAAATCATGAGATTTGAACAGATAATACTGTCCAACTACTTCAGACTGGCTCAGTTGTAGATCTTAAGGGGCTTCTATCCTTTGCTAAATTTTTACAAACTAAATGCACTGATGTAAAGCGATTAATTCAATATTAAAAGGAAGCATGCATAGCATGATGGGTCTACAGCGATGCTGGGCAATATGGTAGCCAGTAGGGGCATGTGGCTATTGAATGCTTCAAATAGGGCTAGTCTGAATTGAGATGTGCTATAAGTACAAAATAGATGCCTGGTTTTGAGGACTTAGCATGCAAAAACAGGAATGTAAAATATCTCAATAATTTTTTTTTTTGAGAGAGAGACAGAGACAGAGAGAGTTGGGGGGAGGGGCAGAGGGAGAGAAAGAGACTCTTAAGCAGGCTTCATGTTCAGAGCAGAGCCCCATCCAGGGCTCAATCCCAAGACCCTGGGATCATGACCTGAGCCAAAATCAACAGCTGGACACTCAACCCACCCAGGCACACCCTCATTAATATTTTTAAAAAATTGTTTTAATTTAACAATTTTTTTTATTAATTACACATTAAAATGCCAATGTTTGGGATGTATTAGGTTAAATAAAACATATCATTAATTTTACCTGTTTCAGCTTTCCTTTTTTAAATAGGAGATCTGGAGAATTCGTATTGCATATATGGCTAACATCGGCTGGCACAGGTCTAAAGAATCATTATGAGCTCAGATTTTAGGAAGGCCAATACAAAATTTCAGTGATTTAGCCAGAGACCTAAAAGGGTATATGACTCGAGACAGAGAGAGAGAGAGAGAGAGAGAGGATGCATGACAAAATTAAGTAAAGAGATTGGCATTGCATCAACCAATATGACAAGCCAGGAGGGCTCTGATGAGCTTAGATATTTATTATTAAATTCAGATTTTAAAGGACTTGCTCCAAAAGACAAACGTAAAGGAGTGAAACCAGTAAGTGTCAGGACTCTTCTTTGGGTGAGCTGGGTTAGAAGCCGAAGGAGCTTTGAAAACTCTGTCCAGGGCACCAAGAAGAACAAAAGACGAATACTGTGTAGAGCCTCCAGAGTATTGCCATAGGAAACAAGGAAGATGGAATTATGCATCTCCGGTTTTGCTTCTGTCCTTTCCATAAAGATGAACCATCTTTACGCTGGAAAAGGGACACAACATCTCAAGAGGAAAATGGACACAAGATAGAAGGGAAGGCAGTCAGGAATATCCAGGTGTTAGAAATAAGCATTCATCTCTAACTGCAGATAAATGTTATTTCTGGGTAATGAAATCAATGCTAGTCTTCGGCACTTGTTCCAAAATTGACCTCATTTAGTTCCTAGATTATCGGTTCCATGAGAGCATGGACGTAATCTCTTTCATTCACTCCTGTACCCTCAGTGCCTAGACTCTTGCCTGGCATATATCAGTAAATATATGCAGTATAAGTACACAGAGAATATAGAATGGCCAGATAATTGAAATGGGAAAACATCCAGATCATCAAAATGGCGAAGTGAGGATTCTGAATTGTATAGCTACCCAAACATCATGCAGACAAGATGTCAATAGTTTAAAATTTTTTTTTTACAATTGACTAATTAAAAAAATTCGATGTACCAAGATTCTTTTATTTTTTTTTAATTTTTTTTTTTAATTTTTTTTTTTCAACGTTTATTTATCTTTGGGACAGAGAGAGACAGAGCATGAACGGGGGAGGGGCAGAGAGAGAGGGAGACACAGAATCGGAAACAGGCTCCAGGCTCCGAGCCATCAGCCCAGAGCCTGACGCGGGGCTCGAACTCACGGACGGCGAGATCGTGACCTGGCCGAAGTCGGACGCTCAACCGACTGCGCCACCCAGGCGCCCCAAGATTCTTTTAGAACTTACATCTAATTTAATCTATACAATAACACAATTTTTAATTTTTTTTTTATTTTTTAAGGCTTTTGTTTTTTTTTTCAAAGTAATCTCTATACCCTACAAAGGGCTCAAACTTACAACCCTGAGATCAAGAGTCTCATGCTCTACCGACTGAACCAGCCAGGCGCCTCCCACGTAATAACACAATTAATTACTATTATACATAATATTATGCATATTACATTATACACATTTTACAGATAAGGAAACTGAGGCTCAAAGTTCAGTAATTTGGTTAGGGTTCATATAGCTGGCAAGCAGAAAAGCTGCCCCACAGAATGCATCTATCTGGCTCCAAAGTCTTGTTATTTTCACTCTACTGGTTATCCTTGGAATGGGAAATCATGAACCAAAATACACACAAGAAAGAAGATTGTGTTAAACTCTCCTAATTTCTTTTTTAATTAGCTGGCTACATTGATCGATGCCATACATAACTGGTTTACATACCTCAAAAAAAAAAAAAATCAACGAGGGGCGCCTGGGTGGCGCAGTCGGTTGAGCGTCCGACTTCAGCCAGGTCACGATCTCGCGGTCCGGGAGTTCGAGCCCCGCGTCAGGCTCTGGGCTGATGGCTCAGAGCCTGGAGCCTGTTTCCGATTCTGTGTCTCCCTCTCTCTCTGCCCCTCCCCGTTCATGCTCTGTCTCTCTCTGTCCCAAAAATAAATAAATGTTGAAAAAAAAAATTAAAAAAAAAAATCAACGAAACCCTTCAAGTCTGAACATATAAAGTTCCTAGAAGAATTCCCTAGCTCTTCTGGGTAAAACAGAGGTTCAGAGACTTATCCAGATAGCTACCCATTCGCCTTTGCAGAGGTTCTAATCCACTGCCATAAACAAAGTGGAATCACATTTCAGCTGGTCATTTGATAAGGTCGCTTGTAATAGTCTTGCGACTAAGGCTGGATTGTGATGAGGGCAGTGTGATGGTCAGACCATTTGGAAGTGTGTGGGGACACTGCTCTCAAGGGGAGTTATTGACCTGCTGTGGAGCCGAAAGGAAGTCGTGGGGCCTAGAGCTCTGTTCTTGACCTTTCTGTGTTAAAAAATGTGGTCAGTGACTCCGAGAAGGTAATCCCACCCCCATTTTTAGTGGATCACACGACTTTATACCCACTCCTCCACTTGGACAATTAGTGCTTCACTCCCATTTACATGTACTTTTCTACTTCTTTTCTCCTTTTCTACTTCTTTTCTTCTTTTCTGCTTCTTCTTCCTCTGGTAGAGCAAGATGTGAGCTCAATGGATTTGCCTTTGGAAAGTGCATTCTATGTAGACACTTAATCCATGCCCCTTCCTTGCACACCTTAAAAGGAATCTTTGGCTCTTTAGCCCACAAGAAAGAACCAAGAGAATCTGAGTCTGCCCATTCCTATCATTACTCCAAAAGGGTCTTTGGGGGCATCAACCAGACATTCTCTGTGGGAAACATTCCAGTTCTCTGAGGCCACTGGTCCTGTTCTCTCTACCCACCCCCACCCCCACTTTGGAATATCCCTACTATTCTTCTTGATAATGGGAACTGTCATTTCTGTCACACAGACACAACTCCCTGCTCCAAACCATTCCTTTCTCTCCATCTCCCCCACTGTCACTGGCCACCCCCATCATAGCTCTGAATCACTCTTGCCATTTCTGACCCATGGCCCCAGTGGAGATATGGGAGGAGCCCTTACTCTATCCATGGTAGAATCCTTTCCCCAGGCTCCCGGGATAAGTGCCCTCGCTCTCAGTTCATCTCAAGCTGCCCTGAGTGTCACGGTCCATCTATTGCCTTTAATTACAATTTATTTAGCTTTATGCTATGCTGGGAACGGACAAGATAATCAGTTAGTTCATTTAAATAAGATTTACTGGACAGTTACTCTATGCCAGGAACTGAGCTAAGCATGAGAGATAAAAAATTCATAAAGATATATTCCTTGCCCTTAAAAAAAAAACAAACGTAAAGTTGAGGAAGACGGAGGAAGTAAGTAAATCAGCTCCAATTCAGGGTAATGGATGCCAGGTGCTGGCCGTACTATATGTGTGATGCTGTGCACACTCAGAGACAGGGTTTCTAAATCATCCTGACGGGGGAGTCACTCAAGGTGAAGTCTTAAGTAGAGGTTCGCTGTGTAAATAAAAGGGAGATGCGTATTCCAGGCAGGAGCGTCAGCATGAATAAAGGCAAGAAACCCTGATGAGGCAGTGCTTTGGGACCTGCGATCTGTCTGGAATGGGGAACGTACAGGTCAGGGGTGTTGCGGGGGCAAACCAGGTTGGCTTGGGATCATAAGAGAGTTTAGATTCTACTTTTCTTTAAATTATTTTTTAAATATTTTTTTTTTGAAGAGAGAGAGAGAGAAACAGAGTGTGAGTAGGGGAGGGGCAGAGAGAGAGACACACACAGCATCCGAAGCAGGCTCCAGGCCCTGAGCTGTCAGCACAGAGCCAGATGTGGGGCTCGAACTCACAAACCTCGAGATCATGACCTGAGCCGAAGTCGGACGCTTCACCGACAGAACCACCCGGGCGCCCCTAGACTCTTTCTTAATGCTGCGGGGAGCCGAGGGACGGTTTTTTAAGCTGGGGTGTGACAAGATCTGGTCTGCATTTTGGAAGGACTGCCTCTGGCAGCCATGGAAGATCAGGGGGGTAGGGAGAAGACAAGAGGAAGGAAGGGCCATTAGGGGTTAGGTGGTACTACAGACAGAAACTGGTGAGAGTCTTAACTGGGCCTCTGAAGAAAAGATGGGTTTGAGAGTGATTTAGGGGGTAAAAATTGAAAGAACGTCACGCAAATGTGTATTTGGGGATGAGGAGGTGGGGAGACGTACAAGGGAACGTGGGTTTCCAGCTGGAACGAGTTGGGTGGACAAAGGTGTCACCTACCAGCAACACCCAGGAAGGGTAGGTTGAGGGGAATGACAATGGCTTCGCTGTTGGAAACACTGAGTCTGAGATGTTTATGAAGTGTAGGGGAGGGATGTGTAGGGTTGTCCAGAGATCATGACGCCCATGGACGCCATCAGTGCGTGCCTTGTGACTGAAACCCTGGGTTTTGACAAAGTCACCCAGGAAGCCAGGACAGAGTGCTAAGGACAGAGGACTGAGACTGGAACCCTGGAAAAGGTTCACGGTTGGTCTTTGTTGTCTTGCTTTGTTTTGCTAAAATGGAGACACTAGAAGAATTTTTTTTTTTTTTTAGAGAGTAATTTTTTTTTTCAGAGAGGGCAAAAAGTATTCATCCATTTGTTTGTTCACTATTTCCTGAAGGTCTCTAGGAGGCTGGGAACACAAGATCCCTGCCTTCGTGCAGCCTCCATGACAGCAGTGACAAGAGAGAGCCAGCAGGAAAGAAGTAAATGATAGAACATGTTAGGGGGCGACAAGTGCTGTGGAGAAAAATATGTCTACCTAAGGAGGGCAAGGAGAGTTGGAGGAGGGTGTGTGTGTGCTTGAAGTAGTGATTAAAGGAGGAATTCCTGGGGCGCCTGGGTGGCGCAGTCGGTTAAGCGTCCGACTTCAGCCAGGTCACGATCTCGCGGTCCGTGAGTTCGAGCCCCGCGTCGGGCTCTGGGCTGATGGCTC
>NW_024419259.1:0-6324 GCF_014898765.1 Herpailurus yagouaroundi
TCTCTCTCTCCCCTCCCCCCCCCACAGTTACCAGAATGTAGAGTTCCCCAGGAGGCATAATCAAGGATCCTCTGGGTAACTGCAATTGTTTAGAATAAAATAGAAAGCAAAACTTAGCATGTGACCCTTAGATTCTCCTGCTGAAAGTAGTGCAGAACAGGACATTGTATCTGGCTATGCTTTTCTTCAGCGCACTTCCTCTGTTACCTCATTGTGTCCTCACAACAGCACTGGAAGGCAGAAAGGGTAGCTACTATAGTCACTTGCTGATGCTACACAGAAAGAGGTCAGTGACTTGCTGAGGTCACACAGCCCTCCTGCCATGCCGCTTTCCTGAATGTAGCAGTGTCAGTGTGGCAGGTGGGAGCAGGAAAGTAAAAGATCTTGAGGTGACATTTGGTTTCTCCTGGTACCCATGGGGTACCCTGGGCCAACAAGAGGTGCTTTTTTTTTTTTTCTTATCAAAATTGGCAACAGGCATAGGGGAACTGAGCAAGCGCCAAGGACCAGGTTGTCTGTGCTAATGAGATGAAGTGCCCAGAGCCTGGTGGCTTTCTTTTTGTCAGTTACCTTCTATAACTAGGTGTGATTTTTGTAATGAGTCAGAGCTCCCTTGAAATGTGCAACACCTGTGCTTAGGTCTTTAATTAGTGGCAGGCTGTCTCAAACTGACTGGAAGCAGTGAAAGCCTCCCAAAAGTTCAGAGGAAAGTCAGTGTCCACACACACACTCCTCAGAGCCAGCACAAGAGCCACCAGACGAGCTATGCAGCCGGCCGTCAAGCCCCTGGGTACCTTCTGAGGCCTGTCTGTGGGCAAGCCGTATCCACGTCCGTGTGTTTGGACATTTTGGTGTGTGCATGCTGCCGGTGTTTACTTTGGAGCTAGGAGGTACGCTATGTGCATGCGTGTCAGAGAGGCTGTGTGTATTGCTGTGGCCTCCGTTCATGGTTAAGTGCGTTGTAATTTCTTCTCAGGGCGTGCTGTGAGGACCGCCTTAACCCCTGCTCCCTTCCCTCCGAGAGCTGCCTTAAGTTCTCTGGAACTTTTCCTCTGTAAGGGACCGACCTACCTGGAGAGGATATCTTGCCATGTTTCTCAAGGTTTTGTGAGGGTTTTAGTTGGGTGTGGCCTCCAACCGCTAATTCCTTTTCTTCCTGCATGACTCTCCCCTCCTGTTACTTCTCCTTCCTTTTCTTTTCTGTTATTTCCAAACAGGTGTTGGAACTCAGGCAGCACCAGTCTCAGAGCCAGTGAATGTGGGCTGAGACAGTGTTCCTGAGTTTGGGGGGCTTGGTGTCACAAGTAAGCAAATGAACATATGCAAGAAATAGATCAGTTCGCTTCTTGGTAATGCTTAAATGGCTTGTTTTCCCCAGATCTTTTCTTGATACAGGTAAAGGGTACAGCTGTAACACCTTCCATGGACATGCTTGAAAAATGTTTTTAAAGAACCCTGTACTATATGTAAAAGTTTGAATGAAAATAGGGAAGAGTGCTGTAAGTTCTATTCCATTGTATTACCCTAAATTAAATCAACCTGGAGTTACAGTAGACTTCTCAACAGATCAGGAACTGAAAAGTAATCTGTAAAATACCTGCCAAAATGCATTTTATACATTTTTTAATTTTATAATTTGGTCTAGTGAAAATGTTCATTAGCTTAACTTAATGAGTGTCATTAGCTTCCTAAAATGACTGAAAACGATTAACATTTCCTTAGTATTGTGATATAGCTTGAAATATTTGAAAGAAAAATGTTTCTTGCGTGGAAACTGGTACGTATAATTTAATGCTTGGTAGGTCAGTACATTTTCATGCATTTTTCAGTCAATAGTTTCAGATATCTTATTGGTACCACATGTTATAAAACTGTAGCCTATATTTCAGGCTCTCTAAATCACTTGAGCCATTTAATATTTTTCAACAAATGGTGAATTTTCCTTTCAATGTGGATATGTATGTTGTAATTTATGATTCCTAGTTATGTATTTTTGTGGACTCTTGGAGTAATGTTCACTTTTTTGTGTCCTTGGAAAATTTAAATTGCTCTAACAGTGTTACACCAGAATGAGCTCATGACATTTAACATATTGTATTTTAATTATTAACTTTAATTATTAATTTGCTGTGAAATGGATATGCCTTTTAACTACAATGAAAACGAACATTGAAGTTTTTCAAATATTTTTCCTTGTTGGGTCTGTAAAAGGAATTCTATTTTGATCTACATAGAAAAACATGATATGGTTAATCTTTGAAAAGTTCTTAGGTAAAATACTCATCCATTAGAAAGGAAGCAGAAATACTGAGAAGTGAAAGGCACTATCAACCACCTTTGGTTTTAAACTGAAACCATCCAAGCATATCTCACATGGAATTTTTAAAAATAAGTTAACAATTGACCTCATATCAGCAAAAGCCTTTGAAACCTGGGTTTTCACTAGATATCACCTAGTGATAAGATGAAAACCAAAACAATATCAGATTGACATTTACGCTCTAAATTTGTAGTTGTCTAATGTTGTCCTTAGTAAATGTGCGTCACTAACGCTGTATTCTCCTAGCTATTATAGAAAATTGTTTAAATAAAGATATGGAAATAAAGGATTTTTGTTAGTGTCTTATAAATAAACTCACAGCACATGGAACATGAGATACACACCAATGGAGAGCACATTCTGGGCTGTTAAACACACCTTTAATATTTAAGAGGATAGAAATCATCTAATGTCTGCACTCAGATGATATTAGGATTAAACTAGGTATCAATGATGGAAAAATAGCTGGAAAATCCCTAAATACTTGAAGATTAAACAACATGCTTCTAACACATGGAACAAAGGAGAAATCTCCAGAGAATTTTTTAAATATTTGAACTAAATGAAAATGAAAATATAACATCAAAATTTGTCCAGTGCAGTGAACGCAGTGCTCAGTGGGAAATTTATAGCATTGAATGCATGCATTAGAAAAGAAGAAAGACCCATACATAATCAATCATTAAAGCTTCTAGTTTAGGAAGCTTAAAAAAGGAAGAAAACATTAAATGCAAAGTAAGCAGAAGAAAAGAAATAATATAAATCAGCAAAAATCAAAGACATTGAGGACAGAAAATCAATGAAACCAAAAGCTGGTTCTTTAAAAAAGATCAATAAAATTGATAAGCCTCTAGCCAGGCTAACTAATTAAAAAAGAGAGACGACATACAGCAGATTAGTGGTTACTTAGAGCTGGGAGGAGTTGGGTCAGGGGGAATCAAGGGGACGGAGCAGTAACTGAGGGACATGGAATTTCATTTTGAGATGATGAAATTTTTTTAATTAATTTATTTTAATGTTTATTTTTGAGAGAGAGAGAGAGAGAGAGAGAGAGAGAGCAAGCAGGGCAGGGGGAAGAGAGGGAAAGAGAATCCAAAGCAGGCTCCATGCTGTCAACCAAAGCCTGACATGGGGCTCAACCCCACAAACTGAGATCATGACCCAAACCAAAGTCAGATGCTGAACCAACTGAGCCACCCAGGCACCCCAATGATGAAACTTAAAATAAACTGTGGTGACAGTTTAATCTGTGACTCTACTAAAAACCACTGAGTTGTATACTTTAAATGCGTGAAGTGTATGGTATAAAACTTATCTCTTAATAAAAAAAAATTTTTAAGTAGACTTTTCACTTCTGGTATGGCAGACTGAGAGGCTCAGCAAATTCTCTTCTCAAAAAAGTAAGGACAACACTGGACAAAAGTGTCAAAAACAACAATTTTAGGGCTCTGTAAATTCTCCAACAGCATACAACAAATTAGTAGTGTTTATTTATGACAAGCTACTGACCTCTGAGTAAGAACAGTATTTGTTTAACAGTCTTGCCTGGGGCTGCTCCTATCTTCTCCCCTCACCCAGGTCAGATAGCCTGGTAATTCTAACAGAGTCAGGCAAGCCATAAAAGCCAGCAGCTTTGCCTTTGGAGGGGCTCACTTGATTTGGAATGAAGTGCAGTTAAACCCCTTACCCAGCAATAGCAATAATGCTAGTGATTTCACAACTGTGAGGGAATACATTTCTGTTGTTTTAAGCCACCCAGTCTGTGGTACTTTGTTACAGCAACCATAGGAAAGTAACACAGTATTAACCTAGAGTATCTGTGATGAATTTAGATGTATATCTTCATCCCTAGAGAAACCATTAAAAAAATTAACTCAAGAAATACTGTTTTTGTTTTTTTTAAGTTTTTTTTTTGTTTTTTAATGGGAATTAAAATCGTGCACACACAAAAAAGCAAAACAAAAACAACAAAAAAACCCACCATCACCAAAAACATAAGGAGAAACAGTAACAAAAAAGACATGAGCCATATAGAAAACAAAATGACCATATCAACAATTACATTAAATGTGAATGGATTAAACACTTCTATCACAAGGCAGAGATTGTGAGGGATATTATAACATACTCCTCTGAGAGGCTGAAAGTTAAAAAACTGACAGTATCAATCGTTGATGAGGATATAAAACAACTGAAACTCATACACTGTTTATAGAAGTAAATTGATGCAGGGCACCTGGATGGCTCAGTTGGTTAAGCATCCAAGTTTGGCTCAGGTCATGATCTAGTGGTTCCTGAGTTCAAGCCCCACATCGGGCTGTCTGCTCCTAGCCCAGAGCCTGCTAAGATCCTCTCTTTCCCTCTCTCTCTCTCTCTGCCCCTCCCTTGTGTGTGCCCATGCTCACTCTCTCTCCTTAAAAATAAACATTAAAAAAAAAAAGTAAGTTGATGCAATATTTTATTTTATTTTATTTTGTTTTTTGTTTTTTGTTTTTTGTTTTTTTAATTTATATATGAAATTTATTGTCAAATTGGTTTCCATACAACACCAAGTGCTCATCCCAAAAGGTGCCCTCCTCAATACCCATCACCCACCCTCTCCTCCCTCCCACCCCCCATCAACCCTTAGTTTGTTCTCAGTTCTCAACAGTCTCTTATGCTTTGGCTCTCTCCCACTCTAACCTCTTTTTTTTTTTTTTTTCCTTCCCCTCCCCCATGGGTTCCTGTTAAGTTTCTCAGGATCCACTTAAGAGTGAAACCATATGGTATCTGTCTTTCTCTGTATGGCTTATTTCACTTAGCATCACACTCTCCAGTTCCATCCACGTTGCTACAAAAGGCCATATTTCATTTTTTCTCATTGCCACGTAGTATTCCATAGTGTATATAAACCACAATTTCTTTATCCATTCATCAGTTGATGGACATTTAGGCTCTTTCCATAATTTGGCTATTGTTGAGAGTGCTGCTATGAACATTGGGGTACAAGTGCCCCTATGCATCAGTACTCCTGTGTCCCTTGGATAAATTCCTAGCAGTGCTATTGCTGGGTCATAGGGTAGGTCTATTTTTAATTTTCTGAGGAACCTCCACACTGCTTTCCAGAGCGGCTGCACCAATTTGCATTCCCACCAATAGTGCAAGAGGGTTCCCGTTTCTCCACATCCTCTCCAGCATCTATAGTCTCCTGATTTGTTCATTTTGGCCACTCTGACTGGCGTGAGGTGATACCTGAGTGTGGTTTTGATTTGTATTTCCCTGATAAGGAGCGACGCTGAACATCTTTTCATGTGCCTGTTGGCCATCCGGATGTCTTCTTTAGAGAAGTGTCTATTCATGTTTTCTGCCCATTTCTTCACTGGGTTATTTGCTTTTCGGGTGTGGAGTTTGGTGAGCGCTTTATAGATTTTGGATACTAGCCCTTTGTCCGATATGTCACTTGCAAATATCTTTTCCCATTCCGTTGGTTGCCTTTTAGTTTTGTTGGTTGTTTCCTTTGCTGTGCAGAAGCTTTTGATCTTCATAAGGTCCCAGTAATTCACTTTTGCTTTTAATTCCCTTGCCTTTGGGGATGTGTCGAGTAAGAGATTGCTACGGCTGAGGTCAGAGAGGTCTTTTCCTGCTTTCTCCTCTAAGGTTTTGATGGTTTCCTGTCTCACATTCAGGTCCTTTATCCATTTTTGTGACCTTCACACATTTTTGTGAATGGTGTGAGAAAGTGGTCTAGTTTCAACCTTCTGCATGTTGCTGTCCAGTTCTCCCAGCACCATTTGTTAAAGAGACTGTCTTTTTTCCATTGGATGTTCTTTCCTGCTTTGTCAAAGATTAGTTGGCCATACATTTGTGGGTCTAGTTCTGGGGTTTCTATTCTATTCCATTGGTCTATGTGTCTGTTTTTGTGCCAATACCATGCTGTCTTGATGATGACAGCTTTGTAGTAGAGGCTAAAGTCTGGAATTGTGATGCCTCCTGCTTTGGTCTTCTTCTTCAAAATTACTTTGGCT
>NW_024419260.1:0-2992 GCF_014898765.1 Herpailurus yagouaroundi
TCTCAAGGGTTTTTATTAAGAAAGGGTGCTGGATTTTGTCAAAGGCCTTTTCTGCATCGATTGACAGGATCATATGGTTTTTCTCTTTTTTTTTTGTTAACGTGATGTATCACGTTGATTGATTTGCGAATGTTGAACCAGCCCTGCATCCCAGGAATGAATCCCACTTGATCATGGTGAATAATTCTTTTTATATGCCGTTGAATTCGATTTGCTAGTATCTTATTGAGAATTTTGGCATCCATATTCATCAGGGATATTGGCCTGTAGTTCTCTTTTTTTACTGGGTCTCTGTCTGGTTTAGGAATCAAAGTAATACTGGCTTCATAGAATGAGTCTGGAAGTTTTCCTTCCCTTTCTATTTCTTGGAATAGCTTGAGAAGGATAGGTATTATCTCTGCTTTAAACGTCTGGTAGAACTCCCCTGGGAAGCCATCTGGTCCTGGACTCTTATTTGTTGGGAGATTTTTGATAACCGATTCAATTTCTTCGCTGGTGATGGGTCTGTTCAAGCTTTCTATTTCCTCCTGATTGAGTTTTGGAAGAGTGTGGGTGTTCAGGAATTTGTCCATTTCTTCCAGGTTGTCCAATTTGTTGGCATATAATTTTTCATAGTATTCCCTGATAATTGTTTGTATCTCTGAGGGATTGGTTGTAATAATTCCATTTTCATTCATGATTTTATCTATTTGGGTCATCTCCCGTTTCTTTTTGAGAAGCCTGGCTAGAGGTTTGTCAATTTTGTTTATTTTTTCAAAAAACCAACTCTTGGTTTCGTTGATCTGCTCTACAGTTTTTTTAGATTCTATATTGTTTATTTCTGCTCTGATCTTTATTATTTCTCTTCTTCTGCTGGGTTTAGGCTGCCTTTGCTGTTCTGCTTCTATTTCCTTTAGGTGTGCTGTTAGATTTTGTATTTGGGATTTTTCTTGTTTCTTGAGATAGGCCTGGATTGCAATGTATTTTCCTCTCAGGACTGCCTTCGCTGCGTCCCAAAGCGTTTGGATTGTTGTATTTTCATTTTCGTTTGTTTCCATATATTTTTTAATTTCTTCTCGAATTGCCTGGTTGACCCACTCATTCGTTAGTAGGGTGTTCTTTAACCTCCATGCTTTTGGAGGTTTTCCAGACTTTTTTCTGTGGTTGATTTCAAGCTTCATAGCATTGTGGTCTGAAAGTATGCATGGTATGATTTCAATTCTTGTAAACTTATGAAGGGCTGTTTTGTGACCCAGTATATGATCTATCTTGGAGAATGTTCCATGTGCACTCGAGAAGAAAGTATATTCTTTTGCTTTGGGATGCAGAGTTCTAAATATATCTGTCAAGTCCATCTGATCCAATGTCTCATTCAGGGCCCTTGTTTCTTTATTGACCGTGTGTCTAGATGATCTATCCATTTCTGTAAGTGGGGTGTTAAAGTCCCCTGCAATTACCACATTCTTATCAATAAGGTTGCTTATGTTTATGAGTAATTGTTTTATATATTTGGGCGCTCCGGTATTCGGCGCATAGACATTTATAATTGTTAGCTCTTCCTGATGGATAGACCCTGTCACTATTATATAATGTCCTTCTTCATCTCTTGTTACAGCCTTTAATTTAAAGTCTAGTTTGTCTGATATAAGTATGGCTACTCCAGCTTTCTTTTGGCTTCCAGTAGCATGATAAATAGTTCTCCATCCCCTCACTCTCAATCTAAAGGTGTCCTCAGGTCTAAAATGAGTCTCTTGTAGACAGCAAATAGATGGGTCTTGTTTTTTTATCCATTCTGATACCCTATGTCTTTTGGTTGGCGCATTTAATCCATTTACATTCAGTGTTATTATAGAAAGATATGGGTTTAGAGTCATTGTGATGTCTGTATGTTTTATGCTTGTAGTGATGTCTCTGGTACTTTGTCTCACAGGGTCCCCCTTAGGATCTCTTGTAGGGCTGGTTTAGTGGTGACAAATTCCTTCAGTTTTTGTTTGTTTGGGAAGACCTTTATCTCTCCTTCTATTCTAAATGACAGACTTGCTGGATAAAGGATTCTCGGCTGCATATTTTTTCTGTCTAGCACACTGAAAATCTCGTGCCAATTCTTTCTGGCCTGCCAAGTTTCAAAAGAGAGATCAGTCACGAGTCTTATAGGTCTCCCTTTATATGTGAGGGCACGTTTACCCCTTGCTGCTTTCAGAATTTTCTCTTTATCCTTGTATTTTGCCAGTTTCACTATGATATGTCGTGCAGAAGATCGATTCAAGTTACGTCTGAAGGGAGTTCTCTGTGCCTCTTGGATTTCAATGCCTTTTTCCTTCCCCACTTCAGGGAAGTTCTCAGCTATTATTTCTTCCAGTACCCCTTCAGCACCTTTCCCTCTCTTTTCCTCCTCTGAGATACCAATTATGCATATATTATTTCTTTTTAGTGTATCACTTAGTTCTCTAATTTTCCCCTCATACTCCTGGATTTTTTTATCTCTCTTTTTCTCAGCTTCCTCTTTTTCCATAACTTTATCTTCTAGTTCGCCTATTCTCTCCTCTGCCTCTTCAATCCGAGCCGTGGTGGTTTCCATTTTGTTATGCATTTCGTTTAAGGCATTTTTCAGCTCCTCGTGACTGTTCCTTAGTCCCTTGATCTCTGTAGCAAGAGATTCTCTGCTGTCAGCTATACTGTTTTCAAGCCCAGCGATTAATTTTATGACTATTACCCTAAATTCACTTTCTGTTATATTATTTAAATCCTTTTTGATCAGCTCATTAGCTGTTGTTATTTCCTGGAGATTCTTCTGAGGGGAATTCTTCCGCTTGGTCATTTTGGATAGTCCCTGGTGTGGTGAGGACCTGCAGGGCACTTCCCCTGTGCTGTGGTGTATAACTGGAGTTGGTGGGCGGAGGCGCAGTCAGACCTGATATCTGCCCCCAGCCCACCGCTGGGGCCACAGTCAGACTGGTGTGTGCCTTCTCTTCCCCTCTCCTAGGGGCGGGATTCACTGTGGGGTGGGGTGGCC
>NW_024419261.1:0-527 GCF_014898765.1 Herpailurus yagouaroundi
AAATCAGCTCCACGAGTGGAGTCTTTCTGCCAAAGATCTTTCTGATATCCCAAGTACAATTACAACTCTTGGCAGAAAATCTACATGCTTATCCAGAAAAAGGATGCTTCATTTCAAAATATCCATTGGAAAACAGTGTCAAACAGCTTTCCAAACCACATGTTCTAGGACAACAACAGTGAACAACACTAAGTGTTCAACTTCCAAAGTTAAGTAAGTGGAACAAACTGGTTTCTGTGAGTGTTTTGAAAAATTTCATTGGAAGCGGTTTCCCTAGTATTATTTTGCTAGGAAAGTGTAGGGCATTCTTAGGCCCAAAACTCAACTTACACTTACAACAAAGATCTCTAGCTATGAAAATCAGCTCGCTGAGTGGAGACTTTCTGCCAAAGAGCTTTCTGATACTCCAAGGAAAAGTCCTGATTTTGGCTGTAAATCTCCATGTTTATCTGGGAAAAGTAAGCTTCATTTCAAAACGTCCATTGTGAAACAGTGACAAATGGCTTCCAAAACCAAATGTTCAAGTC
>NW_024419261.1:537-2401 GCF_014898765.1 Herpailurus yagouaroundi
TGAGCATCACTAGGTGTTGTACCACCAAAGTTAAGTAAGTGGAACAAACTGGTTTCTGTGAGTGTATTGTAAAATATCGTAGGAAGCGGGTTTCCCTAATATTACTTTGCTTTGAAACTGTAGTGCATTCTTACGTCCAAAACTCAACTTCTAGCTACAACAAAGATCACTAGGTATGAAGATCAGCTTCATGAGAGAGTTTTACTGCCAAAGATCTTTCTGATATTCCAGGTAAAATACAGATTCTCACAGAAAAACTACAAGCTTATCCGGAATATGTAAGCTTCATTTCAAAATATCCATTGTAAAACAGTGTCAAATAGCTTCCAAAACCAAATGTTCAAATAGAGAAACATTGAACATCACTAGGTGTTTAACTTCCAAAGTTCAGTAAGTGGAACAAACTGGTTTCTGGGAGTGTATTGTAACATTTCATTAGAAGCGGGTTTCCTTTGTATTACTTTGCTTTGAAAGGGTAGCGTATTGGTAGGCCCAAAACTGAACTTCTAGCAACAACAAAGATCTTCAGGTATGAAAATCAGCTCCATGAGACGAGTAATTCTGCCAATTAGCTTTCTGGGACTCCAAGGGAAAGTATAGGTTTTTGCTGAAAATCTACAGGCTTATCTGGGAAAAGTAAGCTTCCTTTCAAAACGTCCATTGTAAAACAGTGTCAAACTGCTTCCAAAAACAAATTGTTCAAGTAGACAACCACTGAACATCACAAGGTGTTCAACTTCCAGAGTTAAGTAAGTGGAAGGAACTCGTTTCTGTGAGTGTATTGTGACATTTTGTTACTAGATGTTTTCCCAATTATTACTTTGCTGTGAAAGTGTTGTGCGGTCTTAGGCACAAAACACAACTTGCAGGTAAAAGAAAGTTTATTAGGTATGAAAATCAGCTCCATGAGTGGAGTATTACTGCCAAAGATCTTTCTGGTACTCCAAGGAAAATACAGATTTGGACAGATAAACAACATGCTTATCTGGGAAAAGTAAGCTTCTTTTCAATACGTCCATTGTAAAACAGTGTCAAACTGCTTCCAAATATAATGTTCAAGTAGAGCAACGTTGAACAGCACAAAGTGTTCAACTTCCAAAGTTAAGTAAGTGGAACAAACTGGTTTCTATGAATCTATTGTAAAATTTCGTTGCAAGCGGGTTTCCCTTGTATTACTTTGCTTTGAAACTGTAGTCCATTCTTAGGCCCAAAACTCAACTTGCAGCTACAACAGAGATCTTAAGGTATGAAAATCAGCTCGCTGAGTGGAGACTTTCTGCCAAAGATCTTTCGGATAGTCCAAGGAAAAGTACAGATTTTGGCTGAAAATCTACTTGTTTATCTGGGAATGGGAAGCTTCATTTCAAACGTCCATTGTAAAGCAGTGTCAAACTGCTTCCAAAAACAATGTTCAAGTAGAGCAACGTTGAACATCACAAAGTGTTCAACTTCCAATGTTAAGTAAGTAGAACAAACTGGTTTCTCTGAGTGTATTGTAAAATTCCGTTGGAAGCGGGTTTCCCTAGAATGACTTTGTGTTGAAAGCGTTGTGAACTCCTAGGCCCAAAGCTCAACTTGCAGCTACAACAAAGGTCTTTAGGTATGAAAATCAGCTCCACGAGTGGAGTCTTTCTGCCAAAGATCTTTCTGATATCCCAAGTACAATTACAACTCTTGGCAGAAAATCTACATGCTTATCCAGAAAAAGGATGCTTCATTTCAAAATATCCATTGGAAAACAGTGTCAAACAGCTTTCCAAACCACATGTTCTAGGACAACAACAGTGAACAACACTAAGTGTTCAACTTCCAAAGTTAAGTAAGTGGAACAAACTGGTTTCTGTGAGTGTTTTGAAAAATTTCA
>NW_024419262.1:0-5304 GCF_014898765.1 Herpailurus yagouaroundi
TGCAGCCCAGGAATGAATCCCACTTGATCATGGTGAATAATTCTTTTTATATGTTGTTGAATTCGATTTGCCAGTATCTTGTTGAGAATTTTTGCATCCACATTCATCAGGGATTTGGCCTGTGGTTCTCCTTTCCTGCTGGGTCTCTGTCTGGTTTGGGAATCAAAGTAATGCTGGCTTCATAGGACGAGTCTGGAAATTTTCCTTCCCTTTCTATTTTTTGGAACAGCTTGAGAAGGATAGGTTTATCTCTGCTTTAAATGTCTGGTAGAATTCCCCAGGGAAGCCATCTGGTCCTGGACTCTTATTTGTTGGGAGATTTTTGATAACTGATTCAATTTCTTCGCTGGTTATGGTCTGTTCAAAATTTCTATTTCTTCCCGTTTGAGTTTTGGAAGTGTGTGGGTGCTTAGGAATTTGTCCATTTCTTCCAGGTTGTCCAGTGTCTTGGCATATAATTTTTCATAGTATTCCCTTATAATTGCTTGTATTTATGAGTGATTGGATATAATAATTACATTTTCATTCATGATTTTATCTATTTGTGTCCTCTGCATTTTCTTTTTGAGAGTCCTGGCTAGAGTTTTATCAATTTTGTTTATTTTTTCAAAAAACCAACTCTTGGTTTCATTGATCTGCTCTACTGTTTTTTTTTTTTTTTTTTTAGATTCTATATTGTTTATTTCTGCTCTGTTCTTTATTATTTCTCTTCTTCTGCTAGGTTTGGGATGTCTTTGTTCCTCTGCCTCTAGTTACTTTAAGTGTGCTGTTAGATTTTGTATTTGGGATTTTTCTTATTTCTTGAGAGAGGCCTGGATTGCTATGTATCTTCCTCTCAGGACTGCCTTTGCTGCATCCCAAAGCGATTGGATTGTTGTATTTTCATTTTTATTGGTTTCCATATATTTTTAAATTTCTTCTCTAATTGCCTGGTTGACCCATTCATTCTGTAGTAGGGTGTTCTTTAACATCTGTACTTTTGGAGGTTTTCCAGAATTTTTCCTGTGGTTGATTTCAAGTTTCATAGCATTGTGGTCTGAAAGTGTGCATGGTATGATCTCAATTCTTTTATACTTATTAAGTGATATTTTGTGACCCAGTATGTGAACTATCTTAGAGAATGTTCCATGTGCACTTGAGAAGAAAGTATATTCTGTTGCTTTGAGATGCAGAGTTCTAAATATATCTGTCAAGTCCATCTGATCAAGTGTATCATTTAGGGCCCTTGTTTCATTATTGATTCTCTGTCTAGATGATCAATCCATTGTTGTTAGTGGAGTGTTAATGTCCCCTGCAATTACCACATTCTTATCAATAAGGTTGCTTATGTTTGCGATTAATTGTTTTATATATTGGTGGGCCCCCGTATTTGGCACATAGATATTTATAATTGTTAGCTCTTCCTGATGGAGAGAGCCTGTAATTATCATATAATGCCCTTCTTCATCCCTTGTCACAGCCTATAATTTAAAGTCTAGTTTGTCTGATGTAAGTATGGCTACTCTAGCTTTCTTTTGACTTCCAGTAGCATGATATATAGTTCTCCAACCTCTCACTTTCAATCTGACGGTGTCCTCAAGTTTAAAATGAGTCTCTTGTAGACAGCAAATAGATGGGTCATGTTTTTTTTTCTTTAATCCATTTTGTATCCTATGACTTTTGGTTGGACATTTAGTCCATTTACAGTGAGTGTTATTTTTGAAAGATATGGGTTCAGAGTCATTGTGATGTCTGTAGGTTTCATGCTTGTAGTGATGTCTCTGATACTTTGTGGTCCTTGCAACATTTCACTCACAGAGTCCCCCTTAGGATCTGTTGTAAGGCTGGTTTAGTGGTGATGAATTCCTTCGGTTTTTGCTTGTTTGAGAAAACCATCTCTCCTTCTATTCTGAATGACAGACTTGCTGGGTAAGGGATTCTTGGCTGCATAATTTTTCCATTCATCACATTGAAGGTTTCCTGCCATTCCTTTCTGGCCAGTCAAGTTTCAGTAGCTAGGTCTGCTACTACCCTTATGTGTCTACCTTTGTATGGTAGGGCGTGTTTATCCCTAGCTGCTTTCAGAATTCTCTTTATCCTTGTATTTTGCCAGTTTCACTATGATATGCCATGCATAAGATCGATTCAAGTTACATATGAAGGGAGTTCTCTGTGCCTCTTGGATTTTAATACCCGTTTCCTTCCTTGGATAGTGGAAGTTCTCAGCAATGATTTTTTCAAGTATACCTTTAGCCCCTTTGTCTCTCTCTTCTTCTTCTGGAATTCCTATGATATGGATATTGTTCCGTTTTACTGCATCACTTAGTTCTCTAATTCTCCCCTTGTACTCTTCGAGTTTTTTATTTCTTTTTCTCAGCTTCCTCTTTTTCTATAATTTTGCCTTCTAATTCACCTTTTCTCCCCTCTGCCTCTTGAATCTGTGCTGTAGTCACCTCCATTTTATTTTGCACCTCATTTATAGCATTTTTAAATTCCTTATGACTATTTTTTGTCCCTTGGTCTATGTAGTAATAGATTCTCTGCTGTCCTCTATGCTGTTTTCAAGCCCAGTGATTAATTTTATGACTATTATTCTAAATTCTTTGCTTTTAATTTTTTAAAATGTTTTTATTTATTTTAGAGGCAGAGAGAGACAGTGTATGATCAGGGGAGGGGCAGAGAGAGAGGGAGACACAGAATCTGAAGCAGGTTCCAGGCTCTGAGCTGTCAGCACAGAGCCCGATGAGGGGCTCGCACTCAAAGATTGCGAGATCATGACCTGAAGTCGGACGCTCAACCGACTGAGCCGTCTAGGTGAGATCATGACCTGAAGTCGGACGCTCAACCGACTGAGCCATCCAGGCGCCCCTGTTATTCTAAATTCTTATTCCTTTGTATTGCTTAAATTGGTTTTGATCAATTTGTTAGCTGTCGCTACTTCCTGGAGTTTCTTTTGAGGAGAATTCTTCCATTTCATCATTTGGCTAGTTTTTTTTTGTCCTTTATGTGTTTTAAAAGCTTGTTGTGTGCTCCACCCCTTGAGCACTGCTCTATTAAAGGAGGGCCATACACTGTCCAGGGCCTGGCCCTTCAGGAGGTGTTTTTTCAGAGATTGTTACTTGCTCTGTGTTGTTGTGACTTTTGTTATTTTATTACCCTGCTCGTAGTGATATATATATATATATATATTTTTTTTTTAAATATATGAAATTTATTGTCAAATTTGTTTCCATACAACACCCAGTGCTCATCCCAAGTGTCGTAGTGATATTTTGGATCCTCCACAAGGTGTGCTTTGATTTGTTCCCTGGAGTAGCTCTGTAAAGGAAAACAGACAAACTGGAGAGAAAAACACTCAAACACATAAAGAAATAATACAAATAAATAAATGAACAAAAACAAAAAACTAAACACTCAAAAAAAAAAAAAAAAACCACACCCAAGCACTGACTACACGTACAGAAAGGGTAGAGGTGATGCTGATGGAAGAGCAGATACAAAGATAGGAATGACAGGAGGTGGGGGAACAAGAAAAGATAAACATTGACTAGGCAGAAAGACTAAAAGGCTTAATGCAGAGAGAGAGAGAAAGGAAAATAAAGAAGGAAGTGGGGAAAATGAAACGAAGATAAAGGTACCCAGCAGAGAACCTATACGGCTTGGTTATTCCAGAGAGAGAGAAAGTGTAAAGAAGGAGGTGTAGAACATGTATCAAGAGAATGGATTAAATATGTCTGTTTAGAGAAACCAGTAACCAGAGTAACCAGCCGTGGGGAGGGAAGAGATTAGGAGGAGAAACGGGGGGAAGAATATATGTATATATCCAGAATTGACCTAGAGTGAATCCGGGCAATGGTGTTGCGCTTGTGGGGATTAGGTGTCCACAGGGTCTGTGCCACTCTGGTGGATAGACAGTTACCCAGTGTGAAAGGGCGTGGTTTGGGGCAACTGGACCCACCTCCACTATGGACCCAGGGAGTGGTGCCTGAGTCCATGCCTTAGTGGTGGTGTTGGTGGTGGGGGGGAATGGTGCTCCCCCAGTCCCTTCTCCATGGAGCCAGACCTGGTGGACTCTGAGTCACCCTCACTGTGCTGCGGGCGCACAGGATTCAAAGTCCTGTTTCGTGCACTCTGGCACTGGGGGAGCACCTCTCAGTGTGGCCGATTTGTGGCCCCAGCTGGCTTTGTCTGTGCTGCCCACACTTCAGGGAGGACCGCTTTCTTCTACTGGTGACTGAGCCGCCCCCATCGCCGCTGAGGCCCGGGGGGTGGCAGACACAGGCAGACACAGGCAGGCTTTGTCTTTTCCCACAGTACTCCGGGGAGACGGCTGCCTTTTCCTTTTCTTTCTCTTGTCCAGATGCAGCCCTACACTTCCCTGGCCACTCTTTCTTTTCCTTTTGTCTCTCTGCAGAAGGGGGTCCCTCCCCTCCATACCCACTCGGCTTTTTTTTTTTTTTTATCTCCCCTTGTTCGCAGCCACCCACCCATCTTTTCTCCAGCTTTCCCATTTTCTTCCTGGTAGATTCAGCCTCTTTTCTTCCCAGGTTCTGGTGTTCAAAGTCCTTTGCCCTCTACACTTCTTTGTTTGAGAGATTCAGGAAGTATGGATCCCCCTACTTCTCTGCCATGTTGCAGATCTTGTAGTTTGTGAGTTTCTAGGAGTTTTCCAATATCTTCTGATGGCCAGTTTGTTGGCATCGGTTTTCATAGTATTCTCTTATAATTGTATTTCTACAAAGCTGGTTATGATCTCTCCTCTTTTATTCATGATTTATTTATTTGGTTCCTCTCTCTTCTTTTTGAGAAGTCTGGCTAGAGGTTTATCAATTTTGTTTATTCTTCCAAAGAACCAGCTCTTAGTTTCAAGGAACTGGTCTACTGTGTTTTTTGTTTCTATATCATTTATTTCTGATCTAATGTTTACTATATCCCTTCTTCTGCTTGCCTTAGGCTTCGTGCAGTTCCTTTTCTAGCTTCTTTAGGTGAAAGGTTAGATTATGTATTTGGGGCCTTTCTTCCTGTCGAGTGTGGCCTGGGAACTGGCAGGTCTGTCATTCTCTCCCTCCTCAGGACATCCAGAGTGTCAGTTCTCCCCATTACCATCAGGATGGGATTTACCTGGTATGTGAATACCTGAGAACATCCAAGTCTAAGTTTTAGCAGGACGTAGTTTATCTGCTTAGGCAGAACATGATGAATGAAACTGGAAGTTATGGATCTTTGAGAAATGGCCACAAAGTACCCATCAATTCTTCCATTTTTCTTATTGAGTATTTGTAAGTCTCCTGATAAACTCAAAATCAATTTGAGCTTAAATGCAAA
>NW_024419262.1:5314-6614 GCF_014898765.1 Herpailurus yagouaroundi
CATTTATTTTATTGATTTTAAATTCTCTTTTTTATTTTTTTGAATTTACATCCAAATTAGTTAGCATATAGTGCAACAATGATTTCAGGAGTACATTCCTTAATACCCCTTACCTATGTAGCCCATCTTCCCTCCCACAACCCCTCCAGCAACCCTCAGTTTGTTCCCCATATTTATGCATCTCTTCTGTTTTGTCCCCCTCCCTGTTTTTATATTATTTTTGCTTCCCTTCCCTTTGTTCATCTGTTTTATCTCTTAAAGTCCTCATATGAGTGAAGTCATATGATTTTTGTCTTTCTCTGACTGACTAATTTCACTTAGCATAATACCCCCCAGTTCCATCCACGTAGTTGCAAATGGCACGATTTCATTCTTTTTTGATTGCTGAGTAATACTCCGTTGTATGTTTATACCACATCTTCTTTATCCATTCATCCATTGGTGGACATTTGGGCTCTTTCCATACTTTGGCCATTGTTGATAGTGTTGCCATAAACACGGGGGTGCACACACATATTTTATAGTACTTTCAGCCTACTAGGCTGAGACTGAAAGACATTTTGTACCTATGAGGGATGCAGACACAGGTCCATTATTTGATTTTCTTACATTAAATATTATGATTTTCTATTCTGATAATATAGAATTAATTAATATGAACGATGGCAATTTCATGAGTCCATAATTTATTCAAAGAGTTACTTATGCAATCCCATGCCCTGTCATATAACATGTTAATTTCACATCCTGCCAACATTTTATTGCTTTGAAGATTGCTTTTAAAAATTGCTAAATGCTTGGTCTTGACAGGAAACATGTGATAAGAAAGAATGGACCAGAAAAATGGAAGTTCTTTCACTGGCTTTATCCTGCTGGGTTTCTCTGACCGGCCTCAGCTGGAGCGAGTCCTCTTTGTGGTTCTTCTCATCTTCTATCTGCTCACCCTCCTGGGAAACACAACCATCATTGCATTGTCCCGCCTGGACCCACACCTGCAGACTCCCATGTACTTTTTCCTCTCCAACCTAAGCTTTCTGGACCTGTGTTACACGACCAGCATTGTTCCTCAGCTGCTGGTTCATCTCAGGGGAGCAGACAAGTCTATCTCTTTCGGCGGCTGTGTAGCTCAGATGTTCGTTGCTCTAGGGTTGGGATGCACAGAATGCATTCTGTTAGGGGTGATGGCATTTGACCGCTACGCAGCCGTCTGCAGGCCCCTGCACTACACAGTGATCATGCACCCCCGCCTCTGTGCCCTGATGGCTTCTGTATCATGGTTCATTGGTTTTGTCAACTCCTC
>NW_024419263.1:0-2171 GCF_014898765.1 Herpailurus yagouaroundi
TGGTGTGTATGCTGGCCAGAGACTTGGGCAGGGAACTGGCCTCCCTCTGGGCTGAGGGAAAATGAAGAGAAAAATCTTTCCAAATGGATCCCCATTCCCACTTGAAATGGTGAGTTTGGCCCACCTAGAGTAAACTTCCTTCCCCTTGATGTGTTTTTGAAAATGTATTTTTTTTTTCTCTTAGGTACCATGGAGCTATCACTCAGCTGGCAGAACTGGGTGGGCCGCAATCTCCTGCTCTATTCTTATGCTCAGGAAGAGCTATCAGGCTCTTTTCTACCAAAGGAAAGAAGGACTGGAGTTCCTGGGTGCTTGGTGCTTGGACTGCTGTGCTATGGAGGGTGAAGGGGAGACAGCTTGCCTCACTGACCTGCATGACTGAGTTGCCTTTATTCTGAGAAGCACACAGTTTGCACATAGGCAATATGAACCAGGAGGGGGTGAGCATTGGAAGAGCCCTTGCCAGGAATGAGGGAAACAAATCTTGTTGCAGATTCCTGAGCAAGAGCCCTCAGAACCCCATAGCTACAGCTCAAACACTGCTGCCTCCCTCGACTGATGGGAAAAGTGGCAGGGGTAGACCAAACAAGAAATACCTGGCTCCTTAAGAAAGGAGGCAGGCTTCTTGTTGACAGGGCTCCCAGGTATAATCCTTCAGAGTGCTCCCTTAGCCTAAGCCCACAGGCCTTTCTTTTTCTGGATACAACCTGGTTGATAGGAGACTATGCTGGACACTTCATTCTCTAGTTTCTCCAAAGCATGTGTGATGAACGCTCGCATTGTGTGTCTCCATTGCTGCCCCTGAGCCCCTTTGATGAAAGACAGTTTGCATGGAATCTATTCTGAGACAGTGTCTCAGAGTAATATCCTCTTCTTTCAGCTTGGGGGTTTAGTAGTGTTTTAGTGACGGTGATAGAAGTTTTGCATTAGGCAATTCTCACTATGGTTTCAGAATGGTGTGGCCCTTTCCAAACCCAGGGCATGTGCAGGTGCCAAGGGAGAATGCCTTGTGGGTAGGCTAAGGCAGAAGTTGGGGGTGGATGCCACCTCCTTGTGTAGACAAGGGGAAGGCAAGGTTGTGGTCTCTTTCCTCAGTTTCCCCCGTGCCAAGCTGAATGCACAGCTTTGACTCCCCTTATTGTCATTCCTCTCCCATTGCTGCTTTCCTAACTTGGTCTAGTTCACACACAGAGACCCTGTGTCTGTCCCCTACACCAACCAAGGTCCCTGCAGTGGAGGTGAGTTTCCAAGCCTTTCCTGAGGCAATGTGGGGCTTGCAGGGTCTGATATCCCAGAGGAAGCCAAGCCCCTCTGTCCCTGAGCCGTTGGTGCTGGGCAAGCAACGGTATTGTGGGAATGAGTAGTCACATATACGCTGCCCTTAATGGATGGAGCTACCCTCATGTGGAAGAACAGACTGTGCGATCAGCACGCAAAAAGTCTATTGAATATACACTGCACCAAGCCCTCATTCCCACCTCTTCATCATCACATGAAAGCAACTTCTTTATATCTCAGAATCTCTACTGCCCCTCTCAATGGATGGCACATCAGAAGACAAAGTTCTTTGGGCGCCTGGGTGGCTTGGTCGGTTAAGCGTCCAACTTCTGGCTCAGGTCATGATCTCACGGCCCGTGAGTTCGAGCCCCGCGTCGGGCTCGGTGCTGACAGCTCAGGGTCTGGAGCCTGTTTCGGATTCTGTGTCTCCCTTTCTCTCTGCCCCTCCCCTGTTCATGCTCTGTCTCTCTCTGTCTCAAAAATAAACGTTAAAAAGAAAATTAAAAAAAAAAAAAAAGACAAATTTCCTGTCTGTTTCTTAAGGGCCTCTCCTTCAGAGGGCTCCAATGAACATCCTTTGGAGCACTCCTGTAGCAAAAGCCTACAAAAAGGTCCCTGTTATTCCTGAGCAAGCCATCTTGTGAATACATTGTGCTAGTCAGGTTCTTCTAAACATGAAGAACGCTGGCCCTCCTTGTATCCAGTTTCATGGCATTGCTGTATCATCCATTACAGTTCATGTTGTCCACATAAATTCAGTCTTTAAGAGTACTATCTCCAGCATGCAGCTGTCCAAAGGGGAAAGCCCTTATGAGTGTGGGAAAGGTGGAGACAAACGAGCCCAGCCTTTTTGGTTTCAGAACTGCATGGACATGCAGAGCCCTAGGGCATCA
>NW_024419264.1:0-1062 GCF_014898765.1 Herpailurus yagouaroundi
CAAGTTGATTGTTGGGCCTAAAAATGCAGTACTCTTTCCAGGACAACTAAGCCTAAAGCAGGCCTCTTCCAAAAGAATGCTAGGAAGTAACTATCACAAAGTTCTTTGTTCCACTTAGGGACCTTGAGGATTTGAACAAGTCGTGATGTTCAGTTTTGCTCTACATCAAGGTTTGGTTTTGGAAGTAGTTTGAAAATGTTTTTCAAGGGGCCATTTGAAAGGAACCTTAGTTTCAGGAGATAAGCAAGTAGTTATTCAGCCAATACCGGAAATTGTTCTGGGAATATCCAAAAAGATCATTGGCACAAAGACTCCAATTATGGGGCTTCTTTTCATCCCCAGAGAACTTTGTTGTAGCTGCAAGTTGACTTTGGGTCCTAAAAATGTACTACACATTCCAGGCAAACTAAGCCTAAAGAAGCCCTTTCCCAACACAGTGCTAGGAAGTAACTAGCACAAAGTGGTTTGTTCCACTTCACTTGAGGAGTTGAACAAGTTGTGATGTTCAGTTTTGCTCTGCATCAAGGTTTGGTTTTGCAAGCAGTTTGACAGTGTTTTTCAAAGGGCCATTTGAATTGAAGCATTCTTTGAGGAGACGAGCAAGTAGTTGTTCAGCCAAAACCTGAACATATTTTATGGAACATCTTAAAGATTTTTGGCACAGAGACTCCACTCACGGGGCTTCTTTTCATCCCCAAATTGCTTGGATGTAGCTGCAAGTTGACATTGGGGACAACAAAAGCAGTTCACTTTCGAGGGAAACTAAACCTAGAGAACCACTCTTTCAACAAAATGCTAGGGAGGAACTGGCACAAAGTGGTTTTTCCACTTACATAACATGAGGAGTTGGACAAATCGTGATGTTCAGTTTTGCTCTATAGCCACGATTGGTTTTGGAAGTAGTTTGACCTTGTTTTTCCAGGGGACAAATGAAATGAAGCTTACTTTCAGAAGTTATGCAAGTAGTTTTTGAGCCAAAACGTGAAATTTTTCTTGGAATATCCGAAAGATCGTTGGCACAAAGACTCCACTCATGGGGCTTCTTCTCATTGCCAAAGATGT
>NW_024419264.1:1162-4442 GCF_014898765.1 Herpailurus yagouaroundi
TCTTGGAATATCCGAAAGATCTTTGGCACAAAGACTCCACTCATGGGGCTTCTTCTCATTGCCAAAGATGTTGGATGTAGCTCAAGTTGGGCTTTGGGGCCCCGAAATGCACTACACTTACCAGGAAACCTAAGGCTCGAGCAGTACTCTTCTAACAAAATGCTCGGAAGTAACCAGCACTAAGTGGTTTGTTCCGCTTACTTAACGTGAGGAGTTGAACAAGTGATCGTGAGTTTGGCACTACATCAAGGTTTAGTTTAGGTAGCAGCTTGACACCGTTTCCCAAGGGACCAAATGAAATGAAGCTTACTTTCAGGAGATAAGCAAGTAGTTTTGAAGGCCAAACCTGAACTTCTTCTTGGCATATCCCAAAGATCTTGGGCACAAAGATTCCACTCATGGGGCGTCTTTTCATCTCCAAAGATCGTTGTTGTTGCTTCACGTTGACTATGCGGCCGACAAATGAACTGCACTTCCCAGGAAAACTAAGCCTAAAGGAGCACACTTCCAATAGAAGACTAGGAAGTAACTAGCACCAAGTGGTTTACTCCTCTTACTTAACTGGAGGAGTTGAACAAGGCATGATGTTCAGTTATACTCCACATCAAGGTTTGGGTTTGGAAGCCGTTTGACCCTGTTTTACAAAGGGTCATTTGAAATGAAGCTTTCTGTGAGGAAATAAGCAAGTAGCTTTTCAGCCAGAACCTGAACTATTTCTTGGAATATCCGAAAGATCTTTGGCACAAACACTCCACTCATGGGACTTCTTTCCACTCCCAAAGAGCTTGGATGTAGCTGAAAGTTGACTTTGTGGCCAACAAATGCACTACACTTGCTTGGAAAACTAGGCCTAAAAGAGCCCAATTCCAACAAAAGGCTAGGAAGTAAGTAGCACTAAGTGGTTTGTTCCACTTAGTTAACTTGAGGAGTTGAACAAGTTTTGATGTTCAGGTTTGCTCCACCTCACGGGTTGGTTTTGGGAGCAGTTTGACACTGTTTTTCAAGGGGCCACTTGAAATGAAGGTTTCTTTGGAGATAAGCAAGTAGTTTTTCAGCCAAAACCTGAACTGTTTTCTTGGAATTTCCAAAAGATCTTTGACACTAGGAACCGACTTACAGGGTTTCTTTTCATCCCCATAGATCATGGGTTTAGGTGCAAGTTGACTTTGGGGCCAAAAAATGCACGACACTTTCAAGGCAAACTAAGCCTAGAGCAGGACTCTTCCAACAACATGCTAGGAAATAACTAGCACAACGTGGTATGTTCCACTTACTTAACTTGAGGAGGTGAACAAATTGCGATGTTCAGTTTTGCTCTACATCAAGGTTTGGTTTGGGATGCACATTGACACTGTGTTTCTAAGGTGCAATTGGAAATGAAATTGCTTGGAGGAGATAAGCGTGTAGTTTTTCAGACAAAACCTGAACGAATTCTCGGAATATTCGAAAGATCTTTGGCACAAGGACTCCACTCATGAGGCTTGTTTAATCCCCAAAGATATTTGTTGTAGCTGCAAGTTGAGTGTTAGGCCTACGAATACACTAACTTTCCAGGCAAATTAATCCTAAAGCAGCCCTCTTCCAACCAAATTCTTGGAATTAACTACCATAAAGTTGTTTCTTCCATTTATCTAACTTGAGGTATTGAACCAAATGTGATAGTCAGTTTTGCTCTACGTCAAAGTTTGGTTTTGGAAGTACTTTGACCCTGGTTTTCAATGGGCTATCAGAGATGAAGCTTGCTTTCTGAAAGTAAGCAAGTAGTTTTTCAGCCAAAGCCTGCACTTTTTCTGTGAATATCCATAGAACTTTGGCAGTGCAACTCCACTCATCCAGCTCCTTTCCATGCCCAAAGACCTTTATTGTAGCTGCAGGTGGAATTTGGGTCACTACACTTTCCAAGTAAACTAAGCCTAAAGCAGCCCTCTTCCAACAGAATGGTAGAATGTACCTACCACAAAGTTGTTTGTTCCACAGAGCTAACTTGAGTAGTTGAACAACTTGTGCTGTTCAGTTTGGCTCTACATCAAGCTTTGGTTTTGAAAGCAGTTTGTCACTCTTTCTGAATGGGCCATCTGAAATTTATCTAACTTTCAGGACATAGGCAAGTAATATTTCAGCCAAAACCAGCACATATTTTTGGAATGTCCGAAAAGACTTTGGCACCAACACTCCACACATGGGTCTTCTTAATCCCCAAAGATGTTTGTCGAAGCTGCAAGTTGATTGTTGGGCCTAAAAATGCAGTACTCTTTCCAGGACAACTAAGCCTAAAGCAGGCCTCTTCCAAAAGAATGCTAGGAAGTAACTATCACAAAGTTCTTTGTTCCACTTAGGGACCTTGAGGATTTGAACAAGTCGTGATGTTCAGTTTTGCTCTACATCAAGGTTTGGTTTTGGAAGTAGTTTGAAAATGTTTTTCAAGGGGCCATTTGAAAGGAACCTTAGTTTCAGGAGATAAGCAAGTAGTTATTCAGCCAATACCGGAAATTGTTCTGGGAATATCCAAAAAGATCATTGGCACAAAGACTCCAATTATGGGGCTTCTTTTCATCCCCAGAGAACTTTGTTGTAGCTGCAAGTTGACTTTGGGTCCTAAAAATGTACTACACATTCCAGGCAAACTAAGCCTAAAGAAGCCCTTTCCCAACACAGTGCTAGGAAGTAACTAGCACAAAGTGGTTTGTTCCACTTCACTTGAGGAGTTGAACAAGTTGTGATGTTCAGTTTTGCTCTGCATCAAGGTTTGGTTTTGCAAGCAGTTTGACAGTGTTTTTCAAAGGGCCATTTGAATTGAAGCATTCTTTGAGGAGACGAGCAAGTAGTTGTTCAGCCAAAACCTGAACATATTTTATGGAACATCTTAAAGATTTTTGGCACAGAGACTCCACTCACGGGGCTTCTTTTCATCCCCAAATTGCTTGGATGTAGCTGCAAGTTGACATTGGGGACAACAAAAGCAGTTCACTTTCGAGGGAAACTAAACCTAGAGAACCACTCTTTCAACAAAATGCTAGGGAGGAACTGGCACAAAGTGGTTTTTCCACTTACATAACATGAGGAGTTGGACAAATCGTGATGTTCAGTTTTGCTCTATAGCCACGATTGGTTTTGGAAGTAGTTTGACCTTGTTTTTCCAGGGGACAAATGAAATGAAGCTTACTTTCAGAAGTTATGCAAGTAGTTTTTGAGCCAAAACGTGAAATTTTTCTTGGAATATCCGAAAGATCGTTGGCACAAAGACTCCACTCATGGGGCTTCTTCTCATTGCCAAAGATGT
>NW_024419265.1:0-6208 GCF_014898765.1 Herpailurus yagouaroundi
GGTAGCTTGGAGCATCCGCGGCCTGGGCCCCTCCCCGACAGCTCCTGCCACACCATCCCAGCCCTGGGCCCCGAGGCTCCAACACTCCTGGGCCTAGCCCATGAAGCTACCTAACCTGTTCAGCTCTGTGACCTTGGGCAGATGCCGCGCCCCGCGCCCCAGAAGCTTCTTAGCCTTCCTGGTACCGATAATATCAGTACTAAGTGACCTTATTATTGATTGCTTACTTTTTACCCTTGATGAACATTCTGTTATAGACTCTTGCTGAGCCCAAGAGATCGGTATTTATACTATGCCCATCTTGGAGAGATGGGGAAGGACCCGGCTTAGGGAAGGAACTAATTTGCCTGAAGTGACACAGCTCCACGGACCAGATTTCCAACCCCTGATAGTGCAACTCCAGAGTCCAAGATTTTAACTTAAGGCCTTCTTGTGAGGACTGATGAGAGGATATCAAGTCTTAGCCAAGTGCTAGGCATCCACTCAGTGCTCAAGGGTGGCGGGCAAACCATCAGATTCATGGTCACAAGTAACAATTGTTGTGTCAGCATGAAAGAGTGACTTTGGCTAGAGCTTTGTCAGAGACCTGTTGCTTTGTCCACTTAGGACAGGGACGGTCTGGAAGACGAAACTGCCCTATTCCAGTTTCAAGTCCTTAAAAGTGTTGAAGCTATTGTGTCTTGTACTTCCTACTTACATTTCACTTCTCTCCATTTCTATTTTTTACCCCTTCCTCTCCTTTCTACCAGTTATTGCTGGCTCCAGGGCTGAAGCCCTTTGCCTCTGAAAATGGCCAGGTTTGTGCTCTGAGTTGAAAGGGGACAATGAATAACTTCAGAAGTTCTCACTTTCATTGGCTAAAATGAAAATAGCGATGGGGCGCCTGGGTGGCGCAGTCGGTTAAGCGTCCGACTTCAGCCAGGTCACGATCTCGCGGTCCGGGAGTTCGAGCCCCGCGTGGGGCTCTGGGCTGATGGCTCAGAGCCTGGAGCCTGTTTCCGATTCTGTGTCTCCCTCTCTCTCTGCCCCTCCCCCGTTCATGCTCTGTCTCTCTCTGTCCCAAAAATAAATAAACGTTGAAAAAAAAAATTTTTTTTAATGAAAATAGCGAAAACAGCGAGGAAAGGAGAGTTGATGGGGCCTAAAGTTAAAAGGGGGCCTTACTTAGCCCTTGACTTTCGAGAAGAACACTGTGGTTTTCAGGGCACATAGATGTCTGTGTTCTTCCTGAATGTCAGGGACACTCATTCTAGGATCTGGGGACTCCTGCCTGGGTGTCAGTGTACCTGCTTCTAAAATAATAAATTTGAATGGTATTTGCCACATGCATATTTAAATTTAACATTCTTATTTATTTATTTTTTTTTTTTATGCTTAGTTTTGAGAGAGTGCAAACAAGGGAGGGGCAGAGAGAGGTAGGGACAGGGTGTCCGAAGTGGGCAGAGTCCGATGCAGGGCTTGAACTCATAAGCTTAAGAACCGTGAGATCATGACCTGAGCCAAAGATGAACACTTAACTTACTGAGGCACCCAGGCGCCCCTAATGTAATATTCCTTAACTCAATTTACATACATTGACTAAAAAGCAGACTATAGATGCTCCTGGCTGGCTCTGTCAGTACAGCATGTCATTCTTAATCTTGGGTCATGAGTTCAAGCCCCACGTTGGGTGTAGAGTTTGCTTCATCAAAAACAAAAACAAGCAAAAAAGCAAACTATAGATCATTACTTTAATAGAAAACCAATACCACCTGTCACAAATAGGACGCAAAAAACCTTATAAAGAAATGCAAATAAAGCCAAGATAGTCTCAATTCTAGTGGGCAAGACCTTGAACTGAGGCCTGATATCATTCTGTCCAAAATCTATAAAGAACTTATCAAACTCAGCACCCAAAAAACAAATAATCCAGAGAAGAAATGGGCAAAAGACATGCATAGACACTTCTCCAAAGAAGACATCCAGATGGCCAGCCGACACATGAAAAAATGCTCAACTTCACTCATCATCAGGGAAACACAAATCAAAACCACAATGAGATTCCACCTCACACCTGTCAGAATGGCTAACATTAAGAACTCAGGCAAGAACAGATGTTGGCGAGGATGCAGAGAAAAAGGATCTCTTTTGCACTGCTGGTGTGAATGCAAACTGGTGCAGCCACTCTGGAAAACAGTATGGAGGTTCCTCAAAAAATCAAAAACAGCTACCCTACAACCCAGCAATTGCACTACTAGGTGTTTATGCAAGGGATACAGGTGTGCTGTTTCGAAGGGACACATGCACCCCCACGTTTATAGCAGCACTATCAACAATAGCCAAAGCATGAAAAGAGCCCAAATGTCCATCGATGGATGAATGGATAAAGAAGATGTGGTGTATACACACACACACACACACACACACACACACACACACACACACACAATGGAGTACTACTCGGCAATCAAAAAGAATGAAATCTTGCCATTCGCAACTACGTGAGTGGAGCTGGAGGGGATTATGCTAAGTGAAATTAGTCAGAAAGACAAATATCATGTGACTTCACTCATAGGAGGACTTTAAGATACAAAACAGATGAACATAAGGGAAAGGAAGCAAAAAGAATACAAAAACAGGGAGGGGGACAAAACAGACGAGACTCTTAAATATGGAGAACAAACTGAGGGTTACTGGGGGGGGGGGGGGGGGGGGGATGGGCTAAATGGGTAAAGGGCATTGAGGAATCTACTCCTGAAATCATTGTTGCACTAGATGCTAACTAATTTGGATGTAAATTAAAAAGAAAAAGAAAAGACTTTTTTAAAAAGGGAAAATAGCAAGTTTTAGGGAGGTGTTGAAGACTTTCAGGCACCACACCGGAAGTTGCTCCTGTGGGTAGGCAGGATCGAGAGAACCGAAAACGGAAGAACCTCCACGTGCAGGATTCGGGCTTGTGACCTCTCAGACCCCCAGCACGGTACCTGGAGCTCACTGTCACGCTTGAAGACCCAGCGGCCGAGACAGTCCGTGGAGTTGTCCACTATGCAGCCTCTGCTCTCGTCCTCTTCGGGTCTGAGCAGGAGATACGCCACGTTGTGTGCGCCACCAGGCTGTCCCCTCACGCCCTGCCTTCTCTACCTGCCGCCACCTCAGGCGCAGGGCAGGGGAAGCCGTTGGGCAGAATTCGATGTGCCCCAAACAAAGTCTTCACCCACTGCTGCTGCCTTTTCCTAGGGCCACAGAGACCAGGGGGAGGGGCAGCTATTCCTGTCTCCCCTTCTGGGGCTGGGGAGACTTAACTCACAGAGGCAAGCAACCCCACTTCCAGATCAGTCCCAGCACGGCCGAAGGGTGTCTGAACAGGAAGGGGACGTCGGAAAAGGGTTTTACATGGAGCAAAATGTGGACGATGACCCAGCAGCGAGCCAGGAAGAGTCGGGAGAACCCAAAGGGGGGGAGAGCTATTGGCTGCTGTCTCACCGACTGATTTTCCCCTCTGCCTGCTAAGGACCTTCCCCCACCAGGGTGGAGATGGGGAGGATCAGGCAGGACCCCTTTTGTTATAGTTGTCCCCTAGGTTTCTAGGGTCTGGGATGGAGCCCAAGGCTTAGTATCATCCAGTCCCCGTGGCTTAGGGGCTACCCTAGTGATAGCATCATGAAGTTCTGTCTTCTTACCCGGAAGCTGCGCAGGCATCCATTGCCTGAAAACTGCTTAGGAGGCAAAAGGGAGGCCCAGGAAGGACCCATGATCTCCGCCTGTGGTCTGTCCTGTGTGTCTCAAGGGGGGGTGGGGGGTGGTGAGAGGTGGTTTAAGGAAGAGAAGGGAGCCCCTGAAATCTCGACAGACCTCTATGAGTCCTGGCCACGTGTCTAAATAAGGCACAGCTTTGAATATTTGGGAAGACGGGGGACAGGAAGTCAGAGAGGCACAGATAAAGAGGAAATTAAAGAAGTCTGTCTGGCTCAAAGGAAGTGGAACTCAAACTTCTAACAATAAAAAAGGAACATTTGTGGGCCCCGGGCAAGAGCACAAATCGAGACCCATATCCCCTGTGTCTCAATATGTACATTATAAGTCGGTTAGCAAACTTAAATTTACGTTCTTCCTTCTACCTTGACATACATACCTTTATGGCAACCTGGGAGGTCGGGTTTGCATCTGGAATTCTCTGACTTCTTAGAGTTTTGCTGTGCAAACATCCTCCCAACAGGCCAGCTGGCATGGTGCTAACAGGCCCGGCACATTTTGGCATTTAACCCCTCCTGTTCCCTTCTCCCAGACCTTTGTGGGCGGGAGGCGAGCCACCGACCACTCTCTTCCGAACAACTTTGATAAAGCAAGGCCAGACTTCTGCATCCCTGGCTCATGGAAGGTTATCAGAAAATGCAGTCAATTCAGTTTCTGTTGCAAAAAGCGTTGCTGTTTGGCTGTTCGGTAATGGCTCATTTCCCTTTTTGAATCTCAGCAAAGACTCAGCAAAATGAAAAACAGTTACCACCACCTCAGCAGCTAATGAGCCCAGAGAACAGGTAGGAAGTGTGACCCTGCCCCTGGCAGGAGGCGGCCCTGCACCCCCGTGCTGATGTTGCCCAATTATAGAACGCAGGGGAGGGAGTGAGACCACAGCTCCTTCCAACTTGTCACCTCCGAGTTGTGGGTGGGACGGCTTGCCTGGCCCGTCAGTTCTCACCCTTCCTCCCACCTCCCTCCTCAATATTTATGGTGGAGGGAGCAGGTGGGAAAGAGCCAACCGAGGGGGTAAAGCCACTGGATGCCAACCTCTGGGGCTAGCGGGGAACATGACTTTGGCCCTTAAAGTGCCCAGGCCCTGCCCTGAATCTGCGATCGCTTTTAAGGAACGATGACTGAGTGTCCACAACGCAGTAGCTTCTTTAAAGGTTTTCCAGTCCTGAGCCCTCAACTGGAACGGGAGCAGACGGAGCCCTTGTGCTCGCTCCCTGGGCCAGGTGTGAGCTCCTGAGGGGCCCTCATCAGCCTTTGGTGGTCTGGCAGAGAGGTTCTTGAAGTGGGATTCCCAGACCGGCAGCATCTCATGCCCTACCCCAGACTTAGGGAATCAGAAGCTCTGGGGGTGGGCACAGCACGCTGCACCCCGTCCGGCGCTCCAGGTGAGGCTGGGGACGCCCGCTGCTCTAGTAACCTAGCGGCGCTGGCATCCTGGGGTCAGACAGACCTGCGCTCGGACCTCAGCTCTGCCCCTCAGCAGCTGTGTGTCTGAGTCTTGGGGTGGCATCTATAAAACGGGGATGATAACACTTCCTCATGGTGGAGCTGAACAGATTAAGTAAGATTATGCACTGACATGCTTGGTTAATGGGCCCAACGGGCGGCGGCAGCTCTCCGTTTCTCTGGAAATCAGATTAGCCAGGGTAACCCCAAGACGGCCGCCTTGGGGGTGCTCACAGGCCACCTTTCGGATGTGTGGCTTCTGACTCATGCCTGAAGCCACCTCCAGCACCGTGTGATCGGGTGACTGGTTCCCAGTTCTGGACCAGGACTGACCCATTGTGGGTAGGTCTGCTTGATTTTCAGCTTCTCCAAAGGAAACTCTCCCAGGCGCGCTGAGGGGGGTTGCTCAGTGGGTTGAGCGTCTGACTCCGGATTTCGACTCAGGCCACGATCTCACGGTTCATGAGTTCGAGCCCCGCGTCGGGCTCTGCGGTGATAGCATGGAGACTGCTCGGGATTCTCTCTCTCTCTCTCTCTCTCTCTCTCTCTCTCTCTCCCTGCCCCTCCCCCACTGGCACATGTGCTCTCTCCCCACCCCCCTCTCAAAATAAATGAATAAACTTAAAAAGAAAAAGGAAAGAAAACACCCCCACCTCTAAGGATTCAAATCGGGTAACCTGGCTCCAGAGTCCCGGCCTTCGGCACTGAGCTCTGTCCGGGGACACCATCTCAACAGGGCAGGTCGTTGGCATCCAGGGGGTCTGAAGCCTTCGCACGCGCAACCCTCTGTTTGACAACCTGGTAGATGCGGTGGCCCCTCTGCCCGGGAGAAGCATGCAAACTTCTGCACACGCTCTCAGGGTTCCGCGAACCTCTTACCGCACCCAGGGGTCCCAGGCAAGACTTGTGTGGCTCTTGGAAGTAGGAAGGGGCGCCTGGGTGGCTCTGTCGGTTGAACGTCCAGCTCTTGATTTCCGCTCAGATCATGATCTCACGGTTTGTGGGTTCGAGTCCTGCATTGGGCTCTGTGCTG
>NW_024419266.1:0-1126 GCF_014898765.1 Herpailurus yagouaroundi
TGTCTCCCTCTCTCTCTACTCCTCCCCTGCTCCTGCTTGTGCTCTGTCTCTCCCTGTCTCTCAAAAAATTAATAAACACTATTTTTTTAATTTATTTAAAGTGCTCCATTATTTTGATGTTCTCCTTCAACAAAACATGTTGAATGAGTAATAGTAATTCATTCCTTTTATTTGTGTTTTTAGAATGCAATCCAGGCAAAGAAGGGATTCTTACCTTCAGTTTAAGAGCTTCATCAGAGAGAAACTTACTTTCTCTCATAGTTTCCTGAAGACATTTCCTTAACTCACTGTTGTATAAAACACGAAAAAGGAATCAGAATTAAAAAAAAAAAAAAAAAGCATAGTGCTAGATAAACCTATCTTAATGTGTGACTCCTTTCACAAATAAAGAGGTAGCTCTTTACATTTGTGAAGCTTGTGTTGAATTGGTATTGTTTATAGAACACATGAAATAGGTCAGTAGGATGCTCTACCAGAGTGGCAGTAACCAAAATGAAGTCACAAAAAAATATTTGAAAGGGCAATGCTACCTTCTGTTCCCAAATGGATGTTTTTTCAGCAATGATGTTCTTTGTTTTCTTTCTTAAAAGTATTGATCTTCTCAATTATTCGCTGTAAACTAACTAAAAGGAGACAAAACATGTTCTAAGGCTGTTACCAAACCAGTGACATCAAATAATCCCAGTGTATTAGCAGCACACATGATCTGACAGGTGGGTGTAACTAACATTTTAGGTTTCCCGTTGTGCCTGAAGAAATCAAGTTTTAGCAGCATGTTAAACCTAAGAAAACCTTATTTCAATGAGATTCCTATTTAAAATATTGTCCAAAATGGAGAAACACAATAAAATATCTTCTCATTTCTCTCCCATCTGGAAGCACCCTTCTTAGAAAATCCAATCACTTCAAATACTTATGTCACCACCAGAGATGAAACAAAAATCAAATCGTATCAACTTACATTTCTCTCCTCCAATTATTAAGGTACATAAATAGGTCCCTGCAAATAATGGAACAAACAAAACCATCATTTAGTCTCGATTTGAGCCACTCACACCCCCAGGTGCTATTTGGAATTCCACACAAGGAAAGCTCAAACTGCTGCTGGCTGACTGACTACTCAAAG
>NW_024419267.1:0-83 GCF_014898765.1 Herpailurus yagouaroundi
CCAAATAAATAAAATCAAGAATGAAAGAGGAGAGAACACAACCAACATGGCAGAAATACAAACAATAATAAGAGAATATTATG
>NW_024419267.1:183-1654 GCF_014898765.1 Herpailurus yagouaroundi
CAAATAAATAAAATCAAGAATGAAAGAGGAGAGAACACAACCAACACGGCAGAAACACAAACAATAATAAGAGAATATTATGAGCAATTACACACTAATAAATTGGGTAATCTCAAAGAAATGGACAAATTCCTAGAAACATATGCACTATCAAAACTGAAACAAGAAGAAATAGAAAAATTGAACAGACCCATAACCAGTAAAGAAATTGAATTATTAATCAAAAATCTCTCAAATAACGAGTCCAGGGTGCCAGATGACTTTACAGGGGAATTCTATGAAACATTTAAAGAAGAGTTAACACCTATTCTTTTGAAGCTGTTCCAAAAAACAGAAGTGGAAGGAAAACTTCCAAACTCATTGAAGCCAGCGTTACCTTGATTCCAAAACCAGACAAAGATCCAACCAGAAAGGAGAAGTGGAGACCATTTTCCCTGATGAACATCAATGCAAAATTTCTCAACAAATTACTAGCCAACTGGATCCAACAGTACATTAAAATAATCATTCGCCATGACCAAGTGGGATTTATACCTGGGATACAGGGCTGGTTCAATATTTGCAAAACAACCAATGTGATACATTATACCAAAAAAAAGAGGACAAGAACCACATGATCTCAATAGATGCAAAGAAAGAATCTGACAAAATACAGCATCATTTCTTGATAAAAACCCTCAAAAAAGTAGGCGTAGAAGGACTGTACCTCAAGATCATAAAGGCCATATATGAAAGACCCACTGCTAATATCATCCTTAATGGAGAAAAACAGAGTTTTCCCTCTAAGGTCAGGAACATGACAGGGATGTCCACACTCACTACTGTTATTCAATATAGTGTTGGAAGTCCTAGCTTAGCAATCAGACAACACAAAGGAATAAAAGGCATCCAAATCAGCAAGAAGGAAGTCAAACTTTCACTCTTTGCAGATGACATGCTATTCCCTATGTGGAAAACTCAAAAGATTCCACCAAAAAACTGCTAGAACTGATCCATGAATTCAGCAAAGTAGCAGGATATAAAATAAATGCATAGAAATTGGTTGCATTTCTTTTTTTTTAATTTTATTTTTTATTTTTTAAAATTTATATCCAGATTAGTTAGCATATAGTGCAACAATGATTTCAGGAGTAGATTTCTTAATGTCCCTTACCCATTTAGCCCATTCCCCCTCCCACAACCCCTCTAGCAACCTTCAGTTTGTTCTCCATATTTATGAGTCTCTTCTGTTTTGTCCCCCTCCCTGTTTTTATATTATTTTTGTTTCCCTTCCCTTATGTTCATCTGTTTTGTCTCTTAAAGTCCTCATATGAGTGAAGTCATATGACTTTTGTCTTTCTCTGACTGACTAATTTCACTTAGCGTAAAACCCTCCAGTTCCATCCACATAGTTGCAAATGGCAAGGTTTCATTCTTTTTGATTGCCGAGTAATACTTCATTGTGCATATATATATATATATATATATATAT
>NW_024419267.1:1754-10831 GCF_014898765.1 Herpailurus yagouaroundi
TATATATATATATATATATATATATACACCACATCTTCTTTATCCATCCATCCATTGATGAACATTTGGGCTCCTTCCATACTTTGGCTATTGTTGATAGTGCTGCTATAAACATGAGGGTGCATGTGTCCCTTCGAAACAGCACACCTGTATCCCGTGGATAAATGCCTAGTGGTGCAATTGCTGGGTCTTAGGGTAGTTCTATTTTTAGTTTTTTGAGGAACCTCCATACTGTTTTCCAGAGTGGCTGCACCAGCTTGCATTCCCACCAACAATGCAAAAGAGATCCTCTTTCTCTGCATCCTCACCAACATCTGTTGTTGCCTGAGTTGTTAATGTTAGCCATTCTGACAGGTGTGAGTTGATATCTCAGTGTGGTTTCGATTTGTATTTCCTTGATGATGAGTGATGTTGAGCATCTCTTCATGTGTTGGTTGGCCATCTGGGTGTCTTCCTTGGAGAAGTGCCTATTCGTGTCTTTTGCCCATTTCTTCACTGGACTATTTGGTTTTTGGATGTTGAGTTTGATAAGTTCTTTATAGATTTTGGATACTAACCCTTTATCTGATATGTCATTTGCAAATATCTTCTCCCATTCTGTCAGTTGCCTTTTAGTTTTGCTGATTATTTCCTTCGCTGTGCAGAAGATTTTATTTTGATGAGGTCCCAGTAGTTCCTTTTTGCTTTTGTTTCCCTTGCTTTCATTGAGTAAGAAGCTGCAGCCAAGATCAAAGAGGTTTTTGCCTGCTTTCTCCTCAAGGATTTTGATGGCTTCCTGTCTTACATTGAGATCTCTCATCCATTTTGAGTTTATTTTTGTGTATGGTGTAAGAAAGTGGTCCAAGTTCATCTTTCTGCATGTTGCTGTCCAGTTTTCCCAGGGCTACTTGCTGAAGAGACTGTCTTTATTCCATCGGATACTCTTTCCTGCTTTGTCAAAGATTAGTTTGCTAGACGTTTGTGGATCCATTTCTGGGTTCTCTATTCTGTTCCATTGATCTGAGTATCTGTTCTTGTGCCAGTACCATACTGTCTTGATGATTACAGCTTTGTAGTATAGCTTGAAGTCTGGGATTGTGATGCCTCCTGCTTTGGTTTTCTTTTTCAAGATTGCTTTGGCTATTCGGGGTCTTTTCTGGTTCCATACAAATTTTAGGATTATTTGTTCTAGCTCTGTGAAGAATGCTGGTGTTACTTTGATAGGGATTGCATTGAATATGTAGATTGCTTTGGGTAGTATCAACATTTTAACAATATTTGTTCTTCCTATCCAGGGGTATGGAATCTTTTTCCGTTTCTTCGTGTCTTCTTCAATTTCTTTCATAAGATTTCTATAGTTTTCAGTGTATAGATTTTTCACCTCTTTGGTTAGATTTATTCCTAGGTATTTTATGGTTTTTTTGTGCAACTGTAAATGGATCGATTCTTTGATTTCTCTTTCTGACGCTTCATTGTTGGTGTATAGGAATGCAACCGATTTCTGCGCATTGATTTTATATCCTGCAACTTTGTTGAATTCATGAATCAGTTCTAGCAGTTTTTGGTGGAATTTTTTGGGTTTTTCATATAGAGTATCATGTCATCTGCGAAGAGTGAAAGCTTGACTTCCTCCTGGCTGATTTGGATGCCTTTCATTTCTTTGTATTGTCTGATTGCAGAGGCTAAGACTTCCAATACTATGTTGAATAACAGTGGTGAGAGTAGACATCTCTGTCTTGTTCCTGACCTTAGGGGGAAAGCTCTCAGTTTTTCCCCATTGAGGATGATATTAGTGTTGGGTCATTCATATATGGCTTTTATGATCTCGAGGTGTGATCCTTCTATCCCTACTTTCTTGAGGGTTTTTATCAAGAAACATTGCTGTATTTTGTCAAATGCTTTCTCTTCATCTATTGAGAGGATCATATGGTTCTTGTCCTTTCTTCTATTGATATGAGTCACGTTAATTGTTTTGTGGATACTGAACCAGCCCTGCATCCCAGGGATAAATCCCATTTGGTCGTGGTGAGTAATTTTTTTAATGTATTGTTGGATCCAGTTGGCTAGTATCTTGTTGAGGATTTTTGCATCCACGTTCATCAGGTAAGTTGGTCTATAGTTCTCCTTTTTAGTGGGGTCTTTGTCTGGTTTTGGAATCAAGGTAATGCTGGCTTCATAGGAAGAGTTGGGAAGTTTTCCTTCTATTTCTATTTTTTGGAACAGCTTCAAGAGAATAAGTGTTAACTCTTCTTTAAATGTTTGGTTGAATTCTTCTGGAAAGCCAACTGGTCCTAGACTTGTTTTTTAGGAGATTTTTGATTATTACTTGGATTTCTTTACTGGTTATGTGTCTGTTCAAATTTTCTATTTCTTCCTGTTTCAGTTTTGGTAGTGTATATGTTTCTAGGAATTTGTCCATTTCTTCCAGATTGCCCATTTTATTGGCATATAATTTCTCATAATATTCTCTTATTATTGTTTATATTTCTGCTATGTTGGTTGTGATTTCTCCTCTTTCATTCTTGATTTTATTTATTTGGGTCCTTTCCTTTTTCTTTTTGATCAAACTGGCTAGGGGGTTATCAATTTTGTTAATTCTGTCAAAGAACCAGCTTCCGGTTTCATTGATCTGTTCTACTGTTTTTTTGGTTTCGATAGCATTAATTTCTGCTCTAATCTTTATTATTTCCTGTCTTCTGCTGGTTTTGGGTTTTATTTGCTGTTCTTTTTCCAGCTCCTTAAGGCATAAGGTTAGGTTGTGTATCTGAGATCTTTCTTCCTTCTTTAGGAAGGCCTGGATTGCTATATAATTTCCTCTTATTACCACCTTTGCTGCATCCCAGAGGTTTTGGGTTGTGGTGTTATCATTTTCATTGACTTCCATATAGTTCTAATTTCCTCTTTAACTGCTTGGTTAGCCGATTCATTCTTTAGTAGGATGCTCTTCAGTCTCCAAGTATTTGTTACCTGTCCAAATTCTTGTGGTTGATTTCAAGTTTCATAGCATTGTGGTCTGAAAATATGCACGATATGATCTCCATCTTTTTGTACTTACTTAGGGCTGATTTGTGTCCCAGTATATGGTCTATTCTGGAGAATGTTCCATGTGCACTGGAGAAGAATGTATATTCTGCTGCTTTAGGATGAAATGTTCTGAATATATCTGTGGAGTCCATCTGGTCCAATGTATTATTCAAAGCCATTGTTTCCTTGTTGATTTTTTGATTAGATTATCTATCCATTGCTGTGAGTGGGGTGTTGAAGTCTTCTACTATTATGGTATTACTATCAATGAGTTTCTTTTTGTTTGTGATTAACTGATTTATATATTTGGGTGCTGCCACATTTGGCGCATAAATGTTTACAATTGTTAGGTCTTCTTGGTGGGTAGACCCCTTGATTATGATATAATGCCCTTCTGTCATCTCTTGATCCAATCTTTATTTTAAAGTTTAAATTGTCTGATATAAGTATGGCTATTCCAGCTTTCTTTTGGCAACCATTAGCATGATAGATGGCTCCATCCCCTTATTTTCAATCTGAATGAAGGTGTCTTTAGGTTTAAAATGGGTCTCTTGTAAACAGCATATAGATGGGTCTTATTTTCTTATCCATTCTGTTACACTATGTCTTTTGATTGGAGCATTGAGTCCATTGACGTTTAGAGTGAGTACTGAAAGATATGAATTTATTGCCATTTTGATGCTTGTAGAGTTGGAGTTTCTGGTGGTGTTCTCTTGTCCTTTCTAATCTTTTGTTGGTTTTGGTATTTATTTATTTATATATACATTCATCTTTTCTCTCCTCAGAAGTCCTCCTTAAAATTTCTTGCAGGGCTGGTTTAGTGGTCACAAACTCCCTTAATTTTTGTTTGTCTGGGATACTTTTTATCTCTCCTTCTATTTTGAATGACAGCCTTGCTGGGTAAAGAATTCTTGGCCGCATACTTTCCTGACTCAGCACACTGAATATATCCTGCCACTCCTTTCTGGCCTGCCAAGTTTCTGTGGATAGGTCTGCTGTAAACCTGATCTGTCTTCCCTTGTAGGTTAAGGATTTTTTTTCCTTGCTGCTTTTATGATTCTCTCCTTGCCTGAGTATTTTGTGAATTTGACTATGATATGCCTTGTTGATGGTCGGTTTTTGTTGAATCTAATGGGAGTCCTTTGTGCTTCCTGGATTTTGATGTCTGTGTCTTTCCCCAGGTTAGGAAAGTTTTCCACTATGATTTGCTCACATAACCCTTCTACCCCTATTTCTCTATTCCTCCTCTGGAACCTCTATGATTCTGATGTTGTTCCTTTTTAATGAGTCACTGATTTCTCTAATTCTTAAATCCTGCTCTTTTGCCTTAATCCCCCTCTTTTTTTCTGCTTCGTTATTCTCTATAAGTTTGTCCTGTATATCTCTGATTCTCTGTTCTGCCTCGTCCATGCTTGCCACCACTGCATCCATCCATGATTGCAGCTCAGTTATAGCATTTTTAATTTCATTCTGGCTATTTTTTTACTTCTTTTATCTCTGCAGAAAGGGTTCTAATCTATTTTTGACTCCAGCTAGTATTCTTATTATCATGATTCTAAATTTTGGTTCAGACATCTTGCTTGTATCTGTGTTGGTTAAATCCCTGGCTGTCATTTGTTTGTGCTCTTTCTTTTGGGGTGAATTCCTTCATTTTGTCATTTTGAAGGGAGAAAAGGAATTAATGACGTCGAAAAATTGAAATTAAAAAAAATTAAAATTAAAAAAATATTAAAATTAAAAATAAACACACACACACACACACACACACACACAAATAGATGATGCTAGATCCTAGGTGTGTTTTGGCCTGGGTGTTGGAAGTGGTTTGACGGATTAGAGAAAAAAAAAAGGAAATCATTTGAGAATTTGAAAACATGAATACACTAAAGTAGATTAAAATGAGATGATGTGAGTAAAATAGAATTTGAAAAATATACACAGAAGTAGAGAATATAGTAGAAAAAATTAAATAAAACTATTTTTAATAAAAATTAAAAAGAAATATGAATTTTTTCATTTTCTGTATTTAAGAAAAAAGAAAAGAAATGAAAAAGAGAAAAAAGATAAAAAAGAAAAGAAAAAAATCGTTTGAAAATTTGAAAAAGTGAATATACTGTATAGACTAAAATAAAATGATGGGAGTGAGATAGAATTTGAAAAAATTTACATAAAACCAAAAAATATAGTAATAAAAATTAAATAAAAATATTTTAAAAGAAATTGAAAGTAAAACTGAAGTTTTTCTCTTTCTGCATTCAAGAAAAAGAAAAAGGAAAAAGAAAAAAGAAAAAGAAAAAAAAGAAATTGTTTGAACATTTGAAAAGGTGGGTATACTGAAGTAGACTAAAATAAAAAGATGGAAGTAAAATAGAAGTTGAAAAAATTTACACCAAAGTAAAAAATACAGTAATAAAAATTAAAGACAGATATTTTTAAGAAAGATTGAAAATAAAAATGAGTTGTTTCTCTTTCTGTATTCAAGAAAAAGAAAAGAATTGTAAAAGAGAAAAAGGAAAAAAAAAGAGAGAGAGAAAAAATTGGATAGATGAACCTGCTAACAGATTGAAGTAGGACTGAAATTGCTTCGTTTTCCCCTAGAATCAGTCCACATAGCTCTTTATAGTCCAGAAATGAAGCCGGCGGTGAGGTTTGTGCTCTTGAAGAGTGAAGTTGACCCTGTCGGGCAGGGCTCGGTGTAAAAACTCCGCTCTCCACTAGATGGCGCTGCTAGCCTACCGGGGTGGATTGTTGCAGGGCTTGTTGGTGCGCAGGCGCATGCGCGGGAGCGGGGAGAAATGGCGCCACCCAGCCACCCAGTCTGTTCTCCCGGATCGGCAATTGTGCACCAGTCCTCCGTTGTCAGCTCTCCTCCACTCCCTGCTTTTCCATTCTCCGTGACCAGGCCCCAGGCAGTACCTCCCTCCCAAGTTTTGTCTCAGATGCGGCTGTTTTCCCCGGCCCCTTACTTCCGAAGGACTGTGGCTTTGACCCGCTCCGCCCCTCTGCGGGAAGGTCTCACCGAGCAGTGGCCGAATGAGCAATGGCCGAATGTCGGCTGCACCCAGGAACGCTTGCCGGACCCTGCTGGTGCCAGTGCTGGTGCCCCGAGACTGCGGCCAGGTGTCAGCCCGCCCCCCCAAAAAGATCGCGAGACGGTGTAGCCTCAGCGTTTCAGGGACCGTGGAAAATCACAACACACATCTGGCACCAGGCTTCACCCTCAACGACCTCGTCCCAGCACCAGCGAGTGTGGCCGCCTTCCGGGGTCTGCTGGGACCAGGTGGCCTCAACAGTCTCTACCGAATGTCCTTCTGGCAGTGGAACCGCTTTTCCCCGTGTGGCCCGAGAACCTCCCGGACCCCACTCTGTTCCTGGGGATTCACCTTTCCCACCAGAGCACCGCCAGGTAGGGAGCTGCGGAGTTGTAGCCTTTGTGCTCCTCTTGTTTACAGTCTGAATGGAATTTAAACCCTCTCCTTTCTCCTTTCTCCCTTTGTCCCTTTGTCCCTTCGTCCCTGCGGCTGTTTCCAATTTTCCACTTTCTCTCCAGCTGCTTTTGGGGAGGGGTGCTTTTCCTGTATGCTCCCCCCCCCCCAGTCTCCATCCTCTCTCTGCCTGCAAAAGGGGTTCCCTACCTTTAGGGCTTCTTGCTCCCCAAGTTCAACTCTCCGTGCCGCGTACCTGCTGAATTCTGTGGTTCAGGTTGTGCAGATTGTTGTGTTAATCTTCCAATCAGTTTTCTAGGTGTGTAGGATGGTTTAGTGTTGGTCTGGCTGTACTTCATGGACGCGAGACACACAAAAAGCTTCCAGGCTGTTCTGCCAAAATGGCTCCTCCCTATTTGGTATTTCTGAAAATAAACCATCTCCCACACGTCTCACATTCACCAACCTGAAAGCTCGCTGAACCATCCTTTTGGGTTTTATGGAAGATTCACTATGTAGACACAGTTGATTAAATCATTGGCCATTGGTGATTAGACTCAGTCTTCAGACCCTCCTTCTTCCCAGGAGGTCAGGGGCTGGGATGTGAAGCTTCAGTCTTCTAATAACACGGTTGGTCCTCCTGGCCAGTAGCCCCTCTCAACGTCACTTCATTAACCTGACAGAAGACATCTTTTCCCCCTTAACTACATTGATTTATTTTGAGGGGGGTGGAGAGAGAGAGAGAGAGAAAGAGAGAGAGAATCCCAAGCAGCCTCTGTGCTAACAGTGAAGATCTCACAAATCGTGAGATGATATCAAGAGTTGGACCCTTTCCTGACTGCCACCCAGGTGCCCCTCCCCCGCAACACAAGACGTCTTTATGACTCCCATCACTTAGGAAATTGGAAGAGTTTTAGGAGCTCTGTACCGGAAATGGGGATGCAGACCAAGTGATTTTTTTTTATTACAGACCATAATATCACAGTTATAAATTGTCGTGCTGGATGAAGCCTTGACTGGAATTCGGTCACGATGCTTCCAGTTCTCAAACCCTGGCACAGCGGTTCTCAACCAGGCAGGAGTTTGCCCGTGGGGATACTTGGCCATGTGTAAGAGGATGTTGCCAAACACCTATAACCCATAGGACAGCACCCAATACAAATATTCACCCAGCCCCAAATGTCAACGGTGAGAAGGTGAGAAATATTACTCGAGACCAGCACCGCTCTACCTGCATTGTGTGTACAAATCACCAGAGTTTGTAGTTAAAATGCCAATTATGATGCATTAGGTCTCCAGGTCTCCAGGGACTCTGTGTTTCTAATAAACTCCCCGGTGGTGTTGATGCTGTGGGTCCTGGTCTGTGGAGCACAGCTTGAGAGCAAGGCTGTGCTCGTGTGTTAGAGACACGGGTAGGCAGTTTTAGGTCTTCTCCGCCAGGGATCTTCTGTATATGTGATTTTGAAGGAAAAGTTTTTCACATAACTCTATAGGTGTTGATAAATTCTGTGTTCAATTCTTTGACCTCAGGGCTCTTGAGTGACAGCACATAATTTATATTTGAGCAAAAACTATGGAGTAGGCAGAATAAGGGCTTCCAAAAGATGTCCACATCCTAGTCCAAAGAACTTTTGAAAACATTTGTTTACAGACTAAGAGGAATGTAGCCAGGAGGTGGAATAAGTCTGCTGATCACTGAATTTGATAAAAAAAAAAAAAAAAAAAAAAAAAAAAAAAGATTAGCCTAGATTATCGGGATGGGATTAGAGCAATCACAGCGGTCCTTTAAATGTGAAAGAGGAAGGGGGTGCCCGGGTGGCTCACTAGGTTAATAGCGCAGCTCTTGATTTTGGTTCAGGTCATGATCTCACAGTTTGTGGGACTGAGCCCCATTTCTGGCTTTGTGCTGATAGAGCAGAGCATGCGTGGGATTCTCTCTCTCCCTCTCTCTCTCTCTGGCCCTCCCCTGCTCATGCTTGGTCTCTTTCTCCCTGTCTCTCTCTCTCTCAAAACAAACAAATAAACAAACGTTTTAAATGCAGAAAACGGAAGACAAGAATTGGAATCAGAGAGACATTTTCAGACACAATGCTGCGGGCTAGAGGAAGGGCCACTAGACAAAAAATGCAGGTTGCCACTAAAAAAATAGGAAAGCCACTAAAAAATTAGAAATGGGAAACGGAATGAATTCTCTTCTGGAGTGTCCAGAAGGATCGCAGCCTTGACGATCTCTAAATTTTAGCCCAGCGAGACCCATTTCAGGCTTCTGACCTAGAAACTTTGGATAAATCTTTGTTTTAAGCCACAAGTGTAGTCATTTATTGTAGCAGCATCAGGAATCGAATGCAGAAGTTTGTTCAGAAATATATTGTTTATAGGAGCAGGATTTGAGCCTTTCAATTCATTCAGTGAACTTTCCCTTGGGTAAAGGCATTTGGTATTGAAATCCCACCTTAAATGGAAAGAATTTAGTTTCAGTTTGGAGATACTCTGCCCTACTTGCTGGACAGTGATTTCTCACTACATACATGTAAATGTGGTTTTGACTCTGAGGCCTTTGAAGATTTGAGATAAAAGACAATTCCTTTTTATTATTTATTTATTCTTAATATGAAATTTATTGTCAAATTGGTTTCCATACAACACCCA
>NW_024419268.1:0-1358 GCF_014898765.1 Herpailurus yagouaroundi
ATCTGCATTCTGATGAACTGGGTTCAAATCCCAGCTCCACCACTGGCCCTTTATATGACAAACGTAACTTTCTTAACCTCCAAGCCTTTGCTGTCTACTTCTATCAGTAGAGATGGAAACTAATAGCACCTGTTGCACAGAGTGGCTGTGAAGATTAAATGAGGTAGAACACATAGAAATCCAGGCAGGACCTGTCCCAACTGGTGGCCACCCATCTGCCCAGTAGGTTCAACAGCCTTACTACTTCTTAGATACCTGGTATACACATAATTACAAGGAAGTACAGGCCATGGTTCTAGCTGTCACAGGGGAATGTGCAGACCAATAAAGAGTGCAGAGGGTGATCAGATTGGGTGAAAGATGCCCCCTTGGGAAGAGTCATCATGAGCCACCTTCTTAGGTCTTGGAGTTAGTGAAGATGGGGTGAGTGCAAATGCCTTCTTTCCCCACCAGTATTGGGTCCTGGGTCATCCCATGCTGTGCCCTCAGTGGGCAGAGAAAAAAAACGAGGACTTCCACAGGACTTAGGCAATATCCTCAACTCCCTGAGGATCCAAAGTTCCAATTATGACCAGAGACCTCTGTCAGGGACAGTTGATGACCACAGCTGCTGAGCTGTGCTATGGCTGCACCAGATGACATTCTCCTTGCTCTGGGAGCTTTTTTTTTTTTTTTTAATTTTTTTTTCAACGTTTATTTTTGGGACAGAGAGAGACAGAGCATGAATGGGGGAGGGGCAGAGAGAGAGGGAGACACAGAATCAGAAACAGGCTCCAGGCTCTGAGCCATCAGCCCAGAGCCCGACGCGGGGCTCGAACTCACGGACCGCGAGATCGTGACCTGGCTGAAGTCGGACGCTTAACCGACTGCGCCACCCAGGCGCCCCAAGACTTTCTACACTTGATCTTAGCCAAAAGGCCGAGAAGCGATTAGGACTTTCTTCATCAGTTATTACAATCTTTCATTTAAAATCTAGTTTGTCTGATATGTATTGCTACTCCAGCTTTCCTCTGATGTCCATTAGCATGACAGATGGCCCTCCACCCCTTCACCTTGTATCACAATGTGTCTTTGGGTCGAAAACAAGTCTTTTATAGGCACCATTTCAATGGTTCTTGATTTTTTTTATCCATTCTGATATGCTATGTCTTTTGATTGGAGTATCTAGCCCATTTACATTCAAATAATTGATAGATATGAATTCAGTGTCATTGTATTACCTGTAATGTTGCTGTTCCTGTAGAATGTCTCTGTTCCTTTCTAGTCTTTGTTGCCTTTGGCCTCTCTTTCCCACTCAAAGTGTCCTCTTTAACAATTCTTGCAGAGCTGGTTTGGTGCTCAATAACACCTTTAGTTTT
>NW_024419269.1:0-8497 GCF_014898765.1 Herpailurus yagouaroundi
GCTCCCTTGCCGGCCGACGCGCCCGCGCACGCTCACGCAAGGCACGCAAGGCACGCACGGCGTGGGGTGGAGGAGCGCGCGGGAGCGAGGCGGGCGGCGCGCGCGGCAGGCGCCTGCCCGGGCGACGGTGGTCGCGGAGGGACAAACTCAGTGCGGGCGCCTCTCTCGCAGGGCTCCGAGTAAGGGGACGGAGCCGGGCCTGGAAGCCCGAAGACGGGGCTGGGAGGGGCGGGGCCGAGTCTCCTTGGCAACCCGGAGCAGGGAGCGGGGGTGTGGCTGGGGGCGAGGCCCGGCTCCGAGGAGGCCGAAGGGAGCGGCCTGCGCGGGGTGGGGTCGAGCCCCTCCTCTTCTCCGAAAGAGGCTAGGCTTGCACTTCCCTCGTCGGGTCTTCTATCCCAAGTGCCGCCTTTCTGTCCCCCCCGCCGTCCTCACTGGTTCTGGGCACCGGGCGCACTCTCACCTCCGGGCCTTTGCACTTGCTGTGCCCCCGCCGGGTGCACCCCAGACACCTGCGTGGCTTGCTTTCTCATTTTCTCAAGCCTTTGCCCTTCTCAATGGCACCTATTCCCGCCTGACGAACCACAGAGTCGGCTCCACAGTGGAAAGGGTGTTTATATCTTGTTCCCAGCTGGACTCCTAATAGCGCCTGGTACACAGGTATTCCATGAACACTCGTTGAATAAATGCAGGGAGACCCGTTCCTGGGTCGAAGGAGGACTGTGCCTCAGTGTGACCCACGGGATAAGACAGTGCAAGGCCTGCAGGGTGTGGCCTTGTTTTTGAGAGCAAAGAGAACCTAACCACTCCCCTCTCCAAAAAATTAATCAGCAAAAACTGCACTATCACCTGGCACAGGCCCGGAACATTTCTGAGGTTAATTCCAGCCCAGTCATGAACTTATTTCCCTCATCTACTCAACAGAACGTTCATGGGTCACCTGCCACATGCCACACTTTGTGATGGGTGGTACAAGGACACAACACGGAACGCAACGCAACAGGCAATGAAAGTGGCTCGGTGGCTCAGGGAGACAGAGCTGGACGCAGGCACCCCAGCCCCGTGAGGCTGAGCCAGAGGATGGGTCTCTAAGGTCGTACTGGCTCTGCCTGGGGAGACAGACAGGGTTTCCTAGGGGAGGGGGCATTTGAGCCAGGGCTTTGAGGAATGAATAGGAGTAGGTTGGAGTTGGGCCTCCCGCAAAAGGGGGCACAGGAACCAGACTGTCAAGGCATTAAAAACTGGAGCCTGTGTACAAAGGATCTTGAATGTCAGGGCAGGGACAGGGACTTCTCTGACAGTCAGTCTTGTCCCCCTCAAGGTTCAGGGGGGATTCCAAGCCATTCCTGGTCTGGCCACTAGAGAGTATGTGGGTCCCATGACTGGGAATCCAGGAAACCCCAGATCCAGGAAGGGCAGTTCATTTCAGGCCACTCAAGCCCAGCCCCTAGCTCATTTCATACCACCAACATTCATTCATTCATTCATTCATTCATTCATTCATTCATCCTGTAGAAGTTTATGAGGTATTGAGCAAGAGGCCTTGCAACCATCAGGCCTGTGTTCAAATCCAACCAAGTCATGCTGGCTGTGTGACCCCGGGGTAGGTCACTTAACTCCTCTGTGCAAATGGCAGAACCCACCTCCCGGGTTTTGGGATTGGATGAGGCTGGGAGCACACATGGGCACACACGGCACTTCCTTGGTCCTCGCTGGTCCCCTTGGGTGGGCCAAGCTGCATCCCACCTCGCGACCCCTGTCTGGTCATGCCCTCTGCTGGGCACGCCCTTCCCACTGTCCCTTCTGTTTCCTTGCTTCTGTTTCCAATCCCCCCCTGAGGGAGCCCCATCCCATACTGCACCCCGCTGCCTGGCACCCTCTTTCCTTCTCCTACGGCTATCCCCAAATCCAGGAGTTATCAATGGCGTCTCCCAATACATGAGGCCAGTACTCAGCATATAGTAGATGCCCCATAGATTCTTAAATGAACGAATAATTAGTGAGTGCCTGCTGCGTGCCAGGCCCAGGCAGGGTTTGTGTACTATAAAACTAAGAGCTAAGTATGTGCTGGGCCTGAAGTTTAATCTTCATGCAAGCACCATGATGTGAGGAAAATGAAGACCCCCATTTTATAGTTGGGGAGACTGAGGGCTCAAACATGGTCATGCAGCAGGGCCAGGAATCAGGCACAGGCCATTGGGTCTCTGTGCCCTCTGCATGGGCTCTTGCCTGCTGGCTACCCTGGGACTGTGGCATTGGAATGCAAGCACTCAGGCCGTGTCTGCAAATGACCCGGTGTCTCTGCAGTTCTGGGGCCCTCAGGTACCCACTTCCGGCCCTGTGGCTACCTTGCTGCTGCTGCTGCTGCTGGGACAGAGCTGGGAGGGCACTCTGATTGCCAGGCACAGTGAAACACAACTTGAGGGTTGCCCAGCACTTCCCGAGAAAGGCTCTGAAAGTGGGTTGAGGAGGTGGCGGCACCTGGGCCCTACACATACCCCCCAGGACAGGGCCATGCCTCCCTCCTCAGACTTCCCACAACACGGTTGTGCTTCCCCCTAGACACTGCAAGACAAGGACCAACAGCCCCTCCAAGACTCAGTCTTTCATCTGTAAAGTGGGTCTGCCTCCCACCTCCCGGGGAGGCTGCCTCTGCAAGTGGCGGCTGTGATTATAGTCTCCCAGCTCTCTCTAGTTGCTGGACCTTTCACGTGCCTTCCCCTTTGCCGGGAGCACCCTTTCCTTCCACCGCGGCCGCCGCCACGCTGAGCCAGGGGCCTCAGGGGCAGAGGGGAAGTTGCCCTGACACCGTGCACCCTTGAGTCTCCGCCTTGGGCGGGTGACTTCTGCTCTTGCTAGGTTTCCTCGCCTGTCACCCAGGGACACAGTAGCTTTGTCCTCTGTGTGGGGAGACTTCAGGAGGTGGAGCCTGTACAAGGGCAGGGGCCCCCCCCTCTCCTAATCCTCTCCCAGGTTCACTCTGTTCCTTTTCTTGTGGCTTTGTAGTGTGTTTTGATCTTGATTTGGGGCAAGTGACCATGTTTGAACTTCTTTTCTTTCTCATTCATTTTTCCAGATGAGAGTTAGAACGGTCTTGGTTCGTTCTCAGGAGGGACCAAGCCATGGAGATTCCGATTGGAGCCACATTCAACCACCAGAGAGCTGGTGGCATTAAGTGGCCTGTCCTGGGCCAGGGGGCAGGTGTGCCCTCACGTATTCACCTGCTTTGTTCAAATCAAGCCTCAGGGAGGAGCCTTCGGGGACGTCGGGGTTGGAGAAAGCGAGTTCCCATGTTGCAGGCAAGAGACCGAGGCACCAAGCAGGTAGGGCCACTGGCCCACCAGCCGGTATTCCTACAGGTGTGAATGTGCCACCGTCTGAGTACGCAGTTTTTGTCTTTAAAAAATTTTATTTGTGTATTTTGAGTTATGTCTTTTCTCCCCCATTTAAAAATTTTTATTTGAGAGAGAGAGAGAGAGAGAGACAATGAACCCCAAGCAGGCTCCACACTCAGCCTGACTCTGGGCTCCATCTCATGACCCTGGGATCACCACCTGAGCAGAAATCAACAGTCAGACACTCAACCGACTGAGCCACCCAGGCATCCCTTCCCTTTCTATTCGTGCTTGTTGGCTTGTACTTTTCATTTCTATTTTTCATTTTATTCATACACACCCAGGTGTATCTCCAAAAGCAAGCTACTCGCTTACCTGAACCGAAGGCACATTTACCAAAGACACAAAGTCAGGGCTAATCCGCAGCCTCATCCAAGCTGGCTGCTCATCTCCATGGTTTTGTCTCGTTCCGCATCCTGTGGTTGTCAGTTCTCCCACACGGGACATTTTTGGCCGTGACCTTACACACGGCATAGGCTTGGATCAGGCCAAGCGAGTTCTGGTGCTTTCTCTTCCCGTTCACAGGCCCAACCCCAGAACACTGGACACCTGAGCAAACAGACGACGGGCCAAGGTGGATGACAGGACAAGGATGTGCCCAGGTCGCCCCTGTGCCGGGTGGTGAGGACGTGCCCTGGGGGCGAGAATGCTGCAGGATAGAGGACGCGCCCTGGGGGCGAGGACGCAGAGGCCACCGGCCGGACAGCGGCGAGCGCTGCGACCCCCGGACACATCTGATTTTGGCCGCTGAGACCCGCCTCAGACCCCTGACCCCCAGCACCGCGAGGCGTCGGGTTTGTGCAGCTAGAATCGCGGTCATCTGTTAGAGCAGCAAACGGGAACCGAATCCATCAAGCGCTCACGGGTCACGTGCACACACGCTCGGCCGCGCCGTCTTCCAGTCCCCGCCCTGGCAGGTTGTCTCTCCTACCATTGGCCAGATCTGGGTCACATGGTCACGCCTAAACCAATGGCTAGCAAGAGGAGGGCGGGCCCTACCTTTGGTTACAAATCATACCGCCGGCTCCCTGCCCTAGATCTGGTCACTTTGCGGGGACGGCGGTGCGGAAGGGGGGGGGGGGGGGCGCTGGGGGGGGGCGTGGAAGCGTTGAAGCGGGGATTGCATGGATTGAGCAGGAAGGGCCTGGAACCCAGGCTGAGAAGCCTGGACTTCGTCCAGGGGCCATGGGGAGCCACGGTGGCGTTTGAGAGGGGAGGGCACATCCGATGAAGGCGTCATGAAGCCCAGCTCTGACCAGAGTTCTCCCGTAGCATCCACCATCCCCGAGTCTTCAGGTGCTGCCTTGGTTATCAACATCACATACCCTATCGGAGAACCCACAAGGCCTTGAAGTTTTCAGGTCCTAGTGCAAGGGCTGTGGACATTGAGTGAGTGTGGAGTCCATCACAAGCCTTCTTCCGGCTTGAGGAAGGTGGGAGCTGGGGGGCGGGGGCGACCCTGACCGTTCTGGACCAAGCTAAGACCCATATCCTGGAGGCAAAGGTCTGCACTTCAGGGTGTCTGTGATTCCTAAAGCCCCTGCAGACCCACTGCTCTGGGTCCTAAAGGCTCCACTTGAATAAAATGTAAATGGGCTTATTGAAAGCTGGTTTTGTCCACTACGAGCGACAGAAACTCAGCTTAAATGGACTTCGTCTTATTGGGGTGGAGGAGTTCAGGTGCAGCTGGATCCAGGACTCCAATAGCGGCACAGGGAATTTCTGCTGCCCCCTCTTGGCTCAGCATCCCACTGGATTGGCCTCTCCCTGGCCATTGGTAGGAGCCACCTGCAGCTCTAGGCTCACACCCATCTAGCTCAGGCAGGAAGTTGGTGTCTCTGGATCCCAGAAAAAAATCTCAGAGCTTACTCCTCCCGGCTTGCTGAATGTCAGATGATTCTAATTGTTTGAGCCTGGGTTGGTGTCCATTCCTGGGGTCATTTGGACTGGAAGCACAGGAGGTGATTTCTCAAAGGAAAATCCAGTGCTGGAATCAGAACGGGATGCCAGCCACAACCTGGGGGCTGGCCCCCAATGTCCGATCCAGAATGGGGAGGGACCTGCCCCACAGTTCAGCACATGGGGCCTGGGATCTTGCTTCTCTGGTACTGTCCCGACACTGTGGGGCTTTGTGACTGCCGGAAAGTCACTTTCCTTCCTCCAGCTTCAAATACCCCCTCTGTAAAACGGATGCCTGTCTCACAGCATTGTGGTGAGTGGCAGAGAAGAGTCGTCACACATCTTCCCTGGGCAAACAGTTATCTGCTGGTTAATAAGAACCTGGGCACACATGTCGTGCCCCTACTGTGCACCAGGCACTGTCCCTGGCGTCCTTCCTAGAATCTGCAGGACTGGGATCTGTGCCCATTTTACAGGTGAGAAAATGGGCACAGAGAGAAAATGGCCACACACGTGGCCTAGCCAAGGCGGCACATCCTCCTTCCCCCAGAAGGCCCCTTCTCGTTCCAGGCCCCAGAGTCACCCTCCTGCTCCTGGGGGCGTCTGTACCGCCGCCTGCCTTCATACCTGTGATCACTCTCGTTTGTCTCCAGCCAAAGGGGACCCTCTCACTGTGGCACCAAACCCAGTCTGTAGCACCCAGACTGTAACCCAGTCTGTTGCACTCGGTGCCCGTTGCTGCTCCAAGGAACTGCCGCGAACGTGGTGGCTTGAAACAAGACACATTCTTCTCTTCCAGTTCTGGGGGTCAGAAGTCCACCCCTGAACCAAAATCGAGGTATTGGTAGAGCTGTGTTCCTTCTGGAGTCTCGGGGTGGGGGGGGGGGGGGCGGGTCCTTGATTTTCCAACTTCTAGAGGCTATGCACTGGCTCAAGGCCCCTTCCTCTGCCTTCACAGACAGCAATGGCAGGTCACGTACATCACTGTGACCACAGAGGGAAGTGGTCTCCGCTTTTGACGATCCTCTGATTCCACTGGGCCCACCTGCGAATCCCGGACCGTTTCCCTGATCCAAACCTTTGAGGTGGGTTTTCTCTTACCTGTAGCACAAACATCCTATCACTTCTGTCCCCACACCCCCTTCCTCACCATTGTTCAGTCCAATGCGATTTAAATGTCCTCCTCCTCTGGGAAGTCTGCCTGGGCCTCCCCAGTCTGCACTGGGTATAGCATCCTCCATCACAGTCCTGATCACTTTGGATTGTCATTGCCTGTTTTCTGTGGGGTCTGGAGGAGTGAAGCCTGGGGCCACGGGGAGTCATGGTGGATGTCTGAGCTGGGGGAGGAGCCTTATGGTAGACAGCCAAGGTAGGCAGCGGGCTGCAGGGGATGAGGCTGAGACCAGTTCAGGGTGGACAGGAGGGCACGAAAAGGAGAGACCAAAAAGGGGGGTGGGGAGGGCTCCCCAGAGAGGGCCAGTGTCTTGCTTAAGGTCACCCAGCACATGGCCTCTGGGTCGGAGAGATAGGCCAGGATGGGAGGCAGGAGGCTGCTGGCAACTGGTCTCAGTTTCGAACCCACGCCAGGCCAACAATGACCCTTTGGTTTGCACAAACCCAGGCTGGGGCGGCTGAGCCACAGCAGGGTCAGCCCTCGGCCAAGGCCACAATGTCCAGCTCTTGCACACCCCTGGTGAGGACATAGGGTCCCATCCCCGGCCCATCCCCCACCGGGGGAGCATCCCCTCACATACTCAGAGGCCAAGGACAGGGCAAGAAGCTGGGTGTCCTCCCTCAGTGCCACTGGGCAGGAACGTGGCCCTTGGCCACGGGTGGGGGCACATGGGTCAGGCTGAGCAGCTGAGATGGGGCAGAGGTCTAGGCGTGGTGTATGCTGCTGACAGATCTCGTGTACACGGAAGGCGTCTGCTGTGTGGCTGCAGGGATCTTTGGGTTCCATACCTGGGGAAGGAGTGGGGGGAGATGCGGGAATGGGGTGGGGGTGACGAGGCACCCCCCCCACGATACACCATACTGCTCGCAAGCGTTTTTATTTTCCCGAAAGCATTTCCCCTCTTTGAAGTCATATATTAATTTGTCCATGTACAGATTTCATTTCCACGGCCCCTGCAAGCCATGGGCTTGGTGATGACAAGACAGGGCGTTCCTTGGTCACTCGGGAACCCAGCACCCTGAACAAGCCCTGCCATGAGGAGATCGTCAAGAATTATTTCTTGGAAACTCAGAGAGGGGCTGTACAGGACCCCCGAGCCTTTGGAGGATGCCCTGACAATTTGGGGGGGGGGGCTCCCAAACAGGAAGAGTGTCCGCCGCACTAAGGCCCCAGTGGTCACTACTTTCCAGGGCCACGCTGATGTCTGAGGTCACTGTCACAAACTGGAAAGTCTGGGATTCCAGGTGGCCAGGGGCTGCAGACACAGCACTGAACCTGGGGAGAGGAGAAAACCCTAGCCAGTGAGTTCTCTTTGATGCGGCCTGGGAGGACCGTTTGCAGGGGTCTGGGGGGCGGGCGCGCCCGGCACACTGTGGCAGTCGTGCGGTAGGATCGCTGCTGTCCACGACGCCGCCGGGAGGGACCGTTGGTGGCTCTGGGTCTCCCGCTGTCGCCCCTGCGCCCCTCCGCCTCTGCTGCCGCCCGCCCCTCGCCCACCCGCACTTGCTCACGCCCAGCTGTGCCCACGGGCTCCAGCGGCCAGGTGGGGGCCCCGGGGTGCGAGTGGGCGTTGCCGGGACTCAGGTCTCCGGAAGTGTGTGGGCGCACCGGGGCTGGGATGAGTCTGGGGGCGCCACGTGAGCGAGCGACCGCAAGCAAGCCACGACGCGGCTGACACGGAACCGTAGGCCGGCTCTCCGTGGGTCCCCGGCGAGCTCAGCCACAGCCCTCCGGCCGAAGACCCCACCTCCCCAAACGCGCGGTGAGCCCCGGAGCTCACACCAGGGGCCAGGCTGGCCCTCTCGCCCCGGCCACGGGGACACCTTCCCGGGCGAGTTCTCGGGCTCCCGGGTCGCACTCCCGCCCCCCCCCGCCCCCCCCACCGCGCAGCTGCCCTCGGGGTGGCCAGGCCCAGCCCCTGCACACACCGTGCGCGCCCCGGCCCCGCGCCCCGCCCCGGCCCGGCCCCGCCCGCAGCCAGCGGGACCTTTATAGGGAGCGCCCGGCCGCGGCGCGCTGGGAAGTCGGTGCC
>NW_024419270.1:0-8936 GCF_014898765.1 Herpailurus yagouaroundi
TTTTTTTTTTTTTTTTTTTTTTTTTTTTTTTTTTTTTTTTTTGTAACTTGAATCTACTTGTCAGTAAAATGAAACCCTTGAAAACACAATGAATTATGTTGTGGAAATTTTTAGGTAAAAATAATTTATCGGCGGCCATAACTAGGATAAATTCCCTACCCCCTTCATTTTTCTACAGACCTCTAAAAAGTCCTAAAGACCTCTTGGGTCTGCAGCAAACTTAACTCACAAAAATATATGGATATGGCCGCGAATAGACACTCCCCTCCCTTCCCCCATGAATTGATATCTCGAGCAATCAAAATGTTATTCATAATGAACACCTTAAAAAGAACTTACTAGGGGCGCTTGGGTGGCACAGTCGGTTAAGCGTCCGACTTCAGCCAGGTCACGATCTCGCGGTCCGGGAGTTCGAGCCCCGCGTCGGGCTCTGGGCTGACGGCTCAGAGCCTGGAGCCTGTTTCCGATTCTGTGTCTCCCTTTCTCTCTGCCCCTCCCCCAGTCATGCTCTGTCTCTTTCTGTCCCAAAAATAAATAAACGTTGAAAAAAAATTTTTTTAATATACATCTCTGTTCTACCTATAATCAATTGCATTAACACCTCCAATTCCTCACACCTCCCTGTAGCCACACATTTTACAATGTTCCCTAGAAAGAGGCAGACTAGATTTTCCTTGCTCCTCAGTTCTGGGCTGGGCTTGTGCCTTGCTCTGGCAATAGAATGGGGCAGAAGCGACAGTGTGTCACTTCCCAGATGAGTCCCTAGGAGGTCTTGCTTTGTTCTGTTTACAGCATCATGGGAAAAACAAGCCTGAGCTAGCCAAGTGGCCCCAGGAAAAGGATGAAAGACCTATGAGGCAGAGCTGCCCACCCGGCCTGGCCCAAAGCAGATCAGTCAACCAACCCACAGATACCTGAAGGCACCCAGCCATGATCGGCCATACCCAGCTGAGATGAGTCAAGCACCTCTAGATCAACCGACCACCAACCCATAAATGTGGAGTTCTAACAGTTGTGTATGCCATTGAGTTCTGAGGTAGTTTGTTCCACAGTAGGTAAAATATTTAGCACATGACTGCTCCACATTAAACCTTCTGTTGCGTACCACTAGGCTACATTAACTGATCGATAGAAATTAGGTTTTATTCGGCCCTGTCTTTGCTACCCGCATCTGGGGTGGAAAACATTTCAATAATTTAATGTCATGGCTGTTCTGCTTCAGGTGACAGTAGGGCTTATGATTTTATAGAAACTTAGGAAATAAATTATTTGTGCAACTATGACTCCACGATCTGAAATCTAACCACATTGACTTGTAGAATATAGATACCCTCCAAATCACAGGCTTTGATAAAAGTGGAAATAAATCTGTTAATACTTGGACACACTTTATGCTTGCTATTCTCTTTTAAACATTAAAAAGTTATTTTTTTTTTTTTATAAAATAGCTACATCGTTCAGGATCCTGTAATTTGAATGTAGACAGCTTAAAAAAAATAAAATAGGTAAATGGCATTACATTTTACGGAAGAGAGGATTATATTGTTAATTTTGATAATGAAAGTTATAAGTACTGCTTTTTTATGAAGTTACACAGCTAGTATTTGTTTCCTTTCAACAAATACACAGAAGCTCATTGTATAGTGACTTTTCATCAATAGCTCATTGTAAATTTTTTAAAAATCAATTTTCTTCCTTCAAGACAAAAGATTTATATAATAAAAGTATTGAGGCAACCCATCTTCTATCACTGTAATTAAGAGCACAAAAGAAGCACTTAAGAAACGAAAGAAAATTTATTTGAAAAGTACCAGCGAGAAAATCTCTCTACATGTTGTTGCTATTGATACAAATTGAAGACAACAGCTTTTCATAAGAGACTAAAAATATATATACATTATTAATATACAGTAATATGTAAACCACTCATGATTTCTTTAAAATTCATTCCTGAAGAATTGACTCAAACTAGTTTGCTTCAGTCTTCATTTACATTTGACTTTATAAAGCTTCAGGATCTAGATACTGCTACTTAATAAAGGCCAAAATAACTTCTTATTTATGTCTTTTTTTAAGTTCTTCTGATAGATTTGTCAATGGCCCAGTATTTTTTTTTTACAGTGAAAACAAATCACCATAACCATTTCGCACATTTCCTGTTCCCTATCACATCCATCATACTGAAGGCAACAGCATTTTCCTTGTCCAACCTCGGTCAAGTCCTTTGAGGGTCAAGGGTCTGCCTTTCCACAAGGACATCTGGGAGATAGTGTTGTCGACAGCACACTTCATAGTTGTTAGATTTATTTGTCCCTCCATTCATGTGACAAATATTTATTAAGGACAGTTATGTTCGAGGAACCATTTTAGGCTTTGGGGATAGAGCAGGGACCAAAACAAGCCCCCTGCTCTCTTAAACAGACAAAAATGGGTGTATAACAAAGATATCAGGAAAGAATAAGTGCTGTAGAAAAAAGCAAAATAAGGGAAACATATTTTTCTCCCTCTGAAGGACTCAAAAAATTTCAGATATGTTTGCTAATTCTCTCAGCATGTCATTTCAAATGGGGTGCTAAAAACATAGTATATCCAAACAGAGCAGATTTTGCTAAAGGAGTTCACGCCAAAGAGGAAGAAAAAAAATGTTCCCAGGATACAAAAATATCCAAAACCCCTTCCACTGGTATCCAGTTTTCTGGTGACACTGATTCCATCAACTGAAGTTAGAAACGACTATTTCAAGGCATTTTGGAGACAAAGAAAAAGTAACAAGGGTGCCCCTATGCAGGCACAGGTGTGAGGCAACGGTGGCAGGGTTTTCGAAAACGAGAATTGTTTGGCTGTGTTTCATTACTCTCATCTTCTCTTCCTTTGACATCTTTTTATATGAAAGAAAAACCTCTGGGAAGAAAAGAAAAAGAAAATGACTCTTGCACTAAAGCAAAAAAGAAGCTAGGGTGAGATAAACCCTCGCGCTACGGGTCCCAGTTCTAAGATAACCCTTAAACACTTTAAAGCGAGGAACGAGATTAGCACAGAGTCCTCCCAGAAAAGCGTAGCTGTTACCGCCTTAATATTCATCAAAAAGCAACTCCAGGGGCGCCTGGGTGGGTCAAGCATCTGACTCTTGATTTCCGCTCAGGTCATGATCTCACAGTTGGTGGGATTGAGCCTCGCATCAGGCTCTGTGCTGAGAGCACAGAACTTGCTTAAGACTCTCTCTCTCTCCCTCCCTCTCTCTCTCCCCCTCTAAAAATAAATACATCAACCTAACAAACAAAAAAAGCAACTCCAAAGGTCGTTGATCTGCCTAAGACCTGGTCACTGGGCAAGATAACTTCCCAGCTCCCGTTTCCATGTGGCCCCTGCATAGAGCAGCTGTGTTTACTACCCCACAGACGTTCTACTCCTAGTCCTTTGTCCTGGCAAATATTCATATCCCAAAAGGAAGCCCTCAAATTTATAAACTTTAGAGCATCATGTTAAATTGTCAGTATGTTATTGGGATAAGAATAGTATTTGTTTTCTAGGGTTATTAAAAGCATAAAAGGAGCCAATATTTGTAAAGTGTTTAAAATAGTGGCTGGTGCGTAGTAAGTGCCCATGTGCTTGGTAGATAATAGAAGGAAATACAGGAAATAAGTCTGTAGTGATAGCCTTCTTTCTTTGGAAACATAATGCGGGACACTTTCACCCAGTTCCTTCCTGTGCATATCTTGTAGGATATCTTCACATCCCTAGAGCTCCGTTTACTTAATGTATCTACATCTACTTCGCTCTCATTTTGACCGAATGCCTTAGTTGCCAAAATGGAATCCGTGTACTTTATGGTGTACACAGGACCACCCACTAAGTTGGGTGAAAAAAATGTTAGAACTTCTCTTGTTTTTGTTTTTATCTAAAAGTAAAATAAAAAACGATGCTTTTCTAATATATATATATTACTAATATATAGTATACAAATTGAAAGAATATCTAAGTATAAATTTTAAATAAATGTGTAATTATTGGGGACACACACAAAAGTCTTTTACTGATGAAACCTTCCGAGGGTACCGATCATCTGTATGTTCTTGCCTGTTTCAGGTCCATTGAAAGAATAAATATGTCCATTTTTACTTAAAAAGCACAAAATACAGTCTAAACTTTTTGACATGGAGTTCCTGAGTCCCTGGAGGATCCATGGATGGAATTCAGGGGGAGTGTGAGCCATTGAAATCACATCAAAAATTTTTATATTTATACATTTTTGCATTTTACCAGGCTTTAATATTATTTTCAAAAAGCCAGTGACTCCCCAAAAATTAGTGAGAGAGAAACTTTTCAAAGTCCTGAAAGTACTTTAAGCTACCTACTTAAATGCCTCCTTTAACCAATACAATTTTATTGCAGAATGAATGGCTTCTAAAGAATTAAAGCACTCCAGAGAAGTGACTTCAGCGTCATTGCTGTGTAAGACATCTTTCTTTTGTGTCTCCCTTTTGTAACAACTAATTGGATATCCACCCTCAGACAGGAGCACCTCTCTGGGAGTTGTGGAATTCAGTACCACAGCTAAGGGAACTGGGAGGGGTCTTGCTCACCTGTACATCCTGTAATAGACAGATCCCAGTCTAAGCTGCAGAACCAACTGAGTCAGCTAGGCTACCCCTGTCCCTCTCTGCCATGGTCGGGGGAAACCTAACTTGGGCAGATACCCACAGAGTCCAGCCTTCCTGAGGGGAGATTCCAGCATACCATTGGTGGGGGGGGGGGGGGGGGAAAAGAATTTGATGCAGTAGAAAGGGTAAAAAGAATTCTGCCAACACCCTCCCTCCTTCCCAAGATGACACAGAATGGTGCTGAACTGTCTGGAGGTGAGCTCTCCTATAGGAAAAAAGAGAGAGGTGAGTACATGCCTGGCCACCCCATCTGTTCAGGTAGCAGCTGGAGAAACCCATTGCTTTCCAACAGCACCCAGACTACTGAGGTAGGACCTGTATGACCTGGAGGAGGGAGAATATTGGGAAAGAAATAGATAAGAATATAAAAGGAATTAAAGGAATGCAGTTCATGCTGACTGCAATCAGGACATCAGCAGGAAGCCTGTGGGAGAACCTCACCCAAGGATCTCCTCACCAGGTCCACAGGCACCCCCAAGCTCCTGAGTAAAGCTCCTGAGAAGCTTTACTCCTGAGAAGTAAAAAAGTCCATACCTCCCCCAACTCTGCAACCAGCTCTTTGTGTCCCCTCAGGAGTGCGGTGGTGAGAGCTCCGTAAACCCAGTGCTTTCCGAAAACCAGGTGAGAATCAGTGGACAAGGAAGTAACCACAAACTTGAAAGATAGTGCCATCTTCTGGAAAACAAAAGAGAGGTTTCCGGTAGCCAGCCTGCTGAGTTGTAAGGATCAGGAAAGACAGGAAAGCTTAAGAATTCTGCCAAACAGGGAAACAAAAGTGTGGAGCAGATGTAACCATACGAGGTCAGAGAAAATCCCAGGTATAACAGAATCGATGAACAGTATACCCTAGCTGCAGGCAACTAGTAAAGATTTGAGGAGGTATCTGCTTCTTCAGATGGGAAAGCTGTAAGGCAAAACTACGAGGAACGGGAAGAATCAAGAAAACATGCCAACACCAAAAGGTAACAATAGTCTTCCAATAACTGAGTTCAAATACAGAATTTTGTGAACTGGCTGATAAAGAATTCAACATAGCTGTTGGGATGAAGTTCAATGATCTAAAAGAAAATTCAGAAAGACAATTTGATGACATCAGGAAAAAACTTTATGAACAAAACGAGAATTGGAAAAGAGATTGAAATGATAAAAAAAATAACCAAACAGAAATTCTGGACCTGAAGTATGCAACGGATGAAACATAAAAGGCAACAGAGAGCATCTACAGCAGAGTAGGTTAAATGGAAGACAGTTCAGTGATCCAAAGGGCAAGAACTCTGAAATAAACAAATTGGAAAACGAAGAGAAAAGAATGAAAAAGAGCAAAGAAAGCCTACATGATCTGTGAGATTCCTTCAAACATACAAATACTAGAATACTCAGAATCCAGAAGAAAAGGGGGAAAAAAGGCAAAAAGTTACTTTAAATAATGGCTGAGAGATTTCCATACCTGGGAGACTTGGACTTCTAAGTTTACAAAGCTAATAGATTCACTCTATTATCTCAATACAAAGAGGCCTCCTACGAGACACATTATAGGGAAACTGTCAAAAATCAAAGACAAAGAGAGAATCTGAAAAGGAGCCAGAGGAAAAAAGATGGTAACTTTAAAAGGACGCCCTATCAGGCACCAACAGATTTCTCAGCATAAACCCTGCAGGCCAGAAGAGCATGGGATGACATAGTCAAAGCGTTGAAAGAAAATAATTGCCAGCCAACAATCCTCTATTCAGCAAAGTTATTCTTCAGGTAGGAAGGTGAAATAAAGACTTTCCTGAGGGGTGGGGGAAGCTAAGATTTTAATATCACTAGACTCACCTACAAGAAACACTGAAAGGAGTGCTTCAGTCTGAAATGCAAGGACAGTAATCAGGGGCATGAAAATATAGGAAAGTATACAACACATTGGTGAAGGTGAATGTACAGTCAGATTTAGAAAACTCTAATGCTGGCCTAGGGTGCAATGCTAACCCCTTAACGACAGTACTAAAAATACCTATGGCTACTATACTTTGTTAATGGATGCACAATATTAAAAAAAGTTACATTGTGATCTCAACACCATAAAACGGGGTGGGAGAAGTAAAAAGGCAGAATTTTGTATGTAATTGAAGTTAAGTTGTTATCAGCTTAAAATACAGTTGTATCTAGGTTTTATGTAAGCTTCATTGTAACCACAAAGCAAAAATCTAGCGCAGATGCACAAAAGATAGAGGAAACAGAGCATAATGCCACAGAAAATCACCAATTTACAAAGATAGGCGGACATAAAGGGAAAAAGAAACAATTGAAATACAATAAACCTGAAAGTGGAAAAATAAGATGGCATTAGTAAGTCCTCGCATATCAACAATCACTTTTAATGTAAATGGATTGGATGCACCAATGAAAAGGCACAGAGTAACTAGATGGATTAAAAAAAAAAAAAGAAAGACCTAACTATATGCTGCCTACAATAGACTCACTTCAGTTTCAAGGACATGCATAAGCTCAAAGTGAAGGGACAGAAAAAGATACTCCATGCCAGTGGAAACCAAAAGAAAGTAGGGTAGCTACACTTATATCAGAAAAAATTGACTTTAAGCCAAAACGGCACAAGAGACAAAGGAGGTCATTACATAATGATAAAAGTGCCAATTCATAAAGAAACTATAACAGTCATAAAAACGTATGCACCCACTGTCAGAACACCTTAAATTTATTAAGCAAATACTAACAGATCCGAAGTCAGAAGAAGACAACAATACAGTAATAGTAGGGAAAATCAGTATGCCTCCTTCAGCAATGGAGAGGTCACACAGACAGAAAATCAACAAAGAAACTTGAGCTTCAACCATAGTTTAGACCAAATGGACCTAACTGACATTTATAGAACACTCCATCCAACAGCAGCAGAATCCACATTCTTCTCAAGAGCACATGGAATATTCTGCAGGATAGATCATATGATGGGACACAAAAAAATGTCTTAGCAAATTCAAAAAGATTGAAATCATCCCAAGTATCTTTTCCAACCACAATGGTATGAAACCAGAAATCGGCAAGAGGAAACCTGGAAAATTTACAAGAATGTGAAAACTAAACAACACAATCCTGAACAACCAATCTGTCAAAGATTCCAAAAGGGAAATAAAGAAGTATCTCAGAACAAAGGCAATAGAAACGCAAAACACCAAAATCTATGGGATGCTGCAAAAGTAGTTCTAAGAGGAAAGGTTATAGCAATAAATATATATTAAGAAAATACAACCATCTCAAATAAACAACCTTCAGGAACTCAGAAGGAAATAGAAAAAAGAACAAAGTCTAACATTAGCAGAAGGAAGGAAATAAAGATTAGAGTGGAAATAAATGAAATGGAGACCAGGAAAACAGTAGAAAGGGTCAACAAAACTAAAAGCTGGTTTTTTTCAAAAAGATAAACTAAATAGGCAAACCTTTAGCTAGATTAAGGAAAAAAAGAGATAGGACTCAAATGAATAAAATCAGAAATGGAAAAGGAGACATTGCTACTCTTACTACAGAAATACATAGGATCATAAGAGACTATAACTATAAGCAATTATATGCCAACAGACTGGATAAACCAGATGAAATGGATAAATTCCTAAAAACATAGAATCTACCAAGACTGAATCGGGAAGAAATGGAAAATCTGAACAGATCAATAATAAGTAATGAGATTGAATCATTGATCAAAAACCTCCCAACACAATAAAGTCCAGAACCAGATGGCTTCACTGGTGAATTCTACCAAACATTGAAAGATGATTTAATACCAATACTTCTTAAACTTTTCCAAAAAATTGAAGAGGAGGAAACACTTCCAAACTGATTTTATGAGGCAAGGATTATCCAGATACTAAAGCCAGATAAGGACACTACAAGAATGGAGAATTACAAGCCAATATCCCTGACAACTATAGATGGATCCTCAACAACGTATCAAATTCAATTCAAAAGCACATTAAAAGCTGGATTTGGATACAGGAATGCTGATGAATAGGGGCACTTGTACCCCAATGTTTATAGCAGCACTTTCAACAGTAGCCAAATTATGGAAAGAGCCTAAATATCCATCAACTCACGAATGGATAAAGAAGATGTGGTTTATATATACAATGGAATACTACTTGGCAATGAGAAAGAATGACATCTGGCCATTTGTAGCAACGTGGATGGAACTGAAGAGTGATATGCTAAGTGAAATAAGTCAGGCAGAGAAAGACAGATACCATATGTTTTCACTCATATGTGGATCCTGAGAAACTCAACAGA
>NW_024419271.1:0-3674 GCF_014898765.1 Herpailurus yagouaroundi
TTACAGTTCGTGGGATTGAGCTCTGTGTCTGAATCTGTTCTGACAGTGCAGAGCCTGCTTAGGATTCTCTCTCTCACTCTCCTCTGCCCCTCCTCATCTCATGCTCTCTCTCAATAAATAAACATTAAAAAAGATACAAAAATATATATGAAATGTATTTTGAAATATTTGAAAAATATTCAAATTCACTCAATTACAAAAACACAAATAAGGGAATATATTCTAATATATCAATCTGGTCAAAGTTTCAAAAAATATGACACTTTATGTTGATTAGGCTATGAGAAACCAGACCTATTGTATATCGCTAGTAAAAAAGGAAATTGGTACAACCCTGTGGACTGGGAATTTGGTGTTATCTGACAAAATTACGTATTCATTTACCTTTTGACCCAGCATTCCACTTATCAGAAAAAATCCTGTACAAATACCTCCAAAATTACATATACTCAAGGTTATTTATCATAGCATTGTTTATAATCACAAAAATATATTGGAAACAACTTACACACCCACATATAGGAAGAGTGTTTGAATTAACTGTGTATAACCATAGAATGGAGTATTGTTTGGCTATATAAATAGAGGAGGAATGTAGCTATAAACTGAAATGAAGTAATTTCCAGACATGTTTATCATGAAAAAAGCACAGCCTACATAAATATTTATAGTGTGCTACCTCTCCTATAAGAAAGGTGGGATAAAAGTACACATGTATCTGTTCATGTGCAAAAGATTTGTACAGAAGAAATACAGGAAGCATAAACCAGAAACTAAAGAGATTGGTAACAAGGTTGTGGGCATTTAGGCCACATCTTCATGCAAATTATTTATGTCTCAGTGAAATTAGACAAATTTTCAGGTCATTAATGTGGAACTAAAGCTGGGAATTTGAAGCCCTAAGCTCAGCATTTTCTTCCCTGATTTCTCCAGCACCCAAAGCACCCAACAAATACTATTATACTCCTTATTTTGACCAAAATATTCTAAAATAGAAAATGTTTGTTCAGTGTCTCATTGCTATAGGTGTAAACTTTGACTTCTTTACCAGTAGGAAAAAAAGGTTGCTTTTTCTTTAAATCACATCAGATAAGAGCACCACTTCCAGAAAACTCACAATCAATTCAGAGAAATCATTCTTAAGACTCTTTTTCCCTACAACCGCTTTCAACACCAAATTCTAGATCAGTCAGGGTTCATCCAAGCAAGCAGATTCAGTAGGAGAAATAGGTAACAGAGATATAGATGGATATTAAAATAAACATAGAATAATACAGATACAAATATAAAGGATTTATTAAAAGGTGTTAATTTACGCAATTGTGGGTGCTAAATAAACTAAATAAGTCTGAAGTCCTTAAGTCAGGCAATCTGGAAGAAAAGATTATAACTCATTTGGAACCCCAAACACAATCTGAAGCTTGTCCAGTGGGGGGAATCTCTCCCTTTGGGAAATGTTTAAAGGCCTCCAGCTGGTTAAGTAAAACCTGCCCAGGACAATGTCCCTTTTAAGTAAACTGATTAGAGGCTTTAATCAAATCTTCAAAATCATTTCACAGAAGCCCCTAGATTAGTGTTTGATGGAAAAACTGAGAGAAGGTATGTATATGTAACACAATGTTCTTACCTCTCTTTTATTTTCCATCTATATTGGAAGAGAATATCCTCTGTAGCTCTCTCCAACTGGAAATGTAGTAAAAGAGAATTCTGAGACTTAGTTCACTTTAACTGAGTTGACACATCCAAAGTCATCATATATGATATAATAGGGTTATATCATTATTGAGTGGAAAGATATTTTTCTTAGTGTTTTTCTGTAGTATCTTGTTTTTGAAATATACACATTTAGTACAAATTTCAAAAACTGGAAACTAGTTTTGAAATGGCCAAGAGACAGTTAAATGTTAATTCTTACTATTGGTTATAGAATTACAAAAATACAAATAAAACTATAAATGCCGTTTTCATTTTTTCTCTTTATAAAGAAAGTATCATTCAAGAAATAAAGCTGTTTTGGAAATAATGAGGAAATAGTAACTTGTTCCTTTTATCATAGACCCCTGGAAAGAGTATATATTGCATAATATTTCTGGAAAGATGTGTGTATGAATCAACACTCAGGAAAAATGAGATATTATTCCTCTTTTAAGTGAAATCAGAAATCAATTTTCAATTTTCAGTATTATCTGAGCAGAAACCATTGAAATACCTATCAAATTATAATGAATAGTTATCTTTGAAAATGGTAAGTTATTATCCATATTTAAAATGTCAAAAAATGATATTGGTAAACTCCCTTATTACTATATTTTCCTTAAGTGATATATAGGAAAGAGTCCCATCATTACATAGGCTAAGAATAATTCACAGAATAGAAGCAGTTTCAAAAAAAGTATCTTTTTAATAAAATAATAATAAATGAGTTTTTCAGTTCCTCTCTTTGACTGAACTGTCTGGAAACAAATTCCTTTCATGTGAATTTATAAATATTCTGATGCAAAAACAGAAAAAAATTGCTACCTGAGAGATAAGTATGTATTAGATCAATAAAAACTAATGTCTTCCAGAATATGTAAACATGAATCCTGACTAGAATATTAAAAATAAATAATTTAGGTGCTGTTAAAAGGAAGGCCATTTTATCATGGGGAAATTGGAGTTAAACAAAAAATAAACCAGAGGAAATAAAAAATATGTTATCAGTTCTCTAATCAAAGGTTTCTGTTTCTTATTGTTACATAACCGTCCCCAAATTTAGTAGTTTACAACACTTCATTAATACTTGTGGTTCTTTGGGTTGACTAGGATCAGCTGCATGGTTCTTGCCTAAAGTCTGTCACATCATTGCAGTAAAATATTTTTTGGGGCACAGTCTTCTAGGTTCACATGGAATGGGTATATAAAATGGTGCATTCACAAGGCCGGTAGTTGATGCTGGCTTTCAGCTGGGAGATCAGCTCTGGCAGTTGACTGATGTGCCTACACACAATGTTTTCACATGACTTAGAGTTTTCATATGAAGGTCAAGTTCTGACAGAGTACTCTAAAAAGGAATGTGGAAAAAACTCCAGGGCATGCCTTCCATCTAAATTTATTATTCATCCAAATCACTAAGACAGCCCACATTAAAGGAGAGCGAATTAGGTCCCATGTCTTGATTAAGGAATGACAAGGTCACGATTCAGAATGATGTGTGGGATGAGAGGTACTGTTTTGGTTATTTTCATAAAATACCATCTTCTGCACATCTTTGTTTCCACAAAATTACATAATCAAAATCATTTTGTGTGACATATTTTATATAGTATCAGTTATTGCCATCTTTTGAGTTAATTCAGTACTAATCAAGGGCTATATATATATTTTCCCATATAATTAGTAGCAAATATTGGGCTCCTGTATTAGGAGCTAAGTCTGTATTTCTAGTTCTAAGATTTTTAGAAACTATTTGGATTTTGTTCTTCATTCCATTCACTTTCTAACTATGACAAAGCTGTTGGTGTCATTAGATTAAAATAATCCACTTGCTTACTAAATTAGTTCCTCATTGACACTTTGATTTAACAGAATCATTAACAAGGATCCCAAATCACGTGACAAGGATCTTTTTTTTTAATTTTATTTTTATTATTTTTATTTATATATGAAATTTATTGTCAAATTGGTTTCCATAC
>NW_024419272.1:0-2516 GCF_014898765.1 Herpailurus yagouaroundi
TCACGGTTTGTGGTTTCAAACCCTTGGTTCACCTCTGTGCTGATGACTCTGAACATGGAGCCTGCTTCAAATACGGTGTCTCACTTTCTGTCTGCCCCTTCCCCACGTGTGTTCTGTCTGTCTGTCTGTCTCTCTCTCAAAAAAACAGTGAAGAAAAAAACATTTTAAAGCAGCTCCATCAGTCTACTTGTCTTCTTGCCGTATATCCACCTCTTCACGGGATGGTCCATTTCACCGATTGGAAGAGACAGTAAAACCCTCGTGTGGCCATTCAAATGAGTCACTATTTAGGAAACAAGTGATTATGCTACTTTTCCACGGTCACGATACCATGGCCATTTTATGATTGTCCCTAGGCAGGCGGGGCCTCTAAAACTAGAAATGCTAGAGGTGATTTTACTGGTAAACAGGTGGGGTTTGTGTTCACCGAGTTCCTTTTACTTGGTTTCATCTTTCCTTGATTGCCTATCTGTGTTGGGTCAACAATTGGTTTGATATTGACTTTACAGTTAGGTTATTTTTATCTCATGGTTAACTATGCATGGTTATCTGCTCTGATAGAGCTTAAGCAAGTACAAATATTTCGTGTTGCACATACTAGCATTAGTGTTTCCTGTGCACCTGCAGCTGTTTCTCTCGGCCCACGGGGAGCAATCACTTCCCATCCAGCACCACCTGCTGTGTCTTCCTATGCCTAGCAGTGCGCATGCCAGTGCCTGCAGAGCTTACCTTGTTTCTCTGTCAGCTGAGTCTGAATGGGCTTCCTCTCCCACTCGTCCCTACTTCTCATCTCTTTAATGGATGACACACATAGCTGAAGGTCACAGTGAAGTCTCAAACTTCAGTATGTGGATTACGTGGCACCATTTTACGGTCTCACTTGATTACCCCCTTTCTTTAAAAATTACTTCCTTCTTCCTCCCACCATCTGGGCCACTGCTCACCAGTGTCTGTGTTGGTAGGTCCTCATCCTCTTCCTGTCCCCCATCTTCCTTCCATCTGCCCTTACTCTGGGGTGATCTCAGCCAGCCTCAGGCTTCTATATGCCAGCATCTGGGGCCTCTAAGTCTTTATGTGCTGCCCACAGCTGTTCATGTCTCCAGACACCTGACTCCAGCTGTGCACCACACAGGTGCTGCCCTCCCCAGACTCTACCACCTCCCTGTAGGCCTCTCCTATTCCCCTCCCCTTTTTTACTGGGCTGCTGCCACACTGGCCCCTCCCTGTTCCCTGAGCTTGTCAGGCACATACTCCTGCTTCAGGTCTTTGCACTCACTTTGCCTCTCTCTGTCGGGGATATACTTCCACGTGCCAACAAGACATACTCCCTCATTTCCGTCATAACCTTGCTCTGACATCACCTGCTCAGTGGAGTCTCTGCTAGCTCTCTATGTAAAACTGAAAACTGTTCCTTCTCCGACCTGAACACCCCATATCCCTTTCCTGCATTCTTTTTCTTCCTGGCCCTTGGCACCATCTGTTTTTCTTTCTTGCTTGCTGGATGTCGCCTACTGTAGTCCCTGCCAGATTGTCGGCTCCATGGGATCCAAAGACCAAACTAGCTTTGTTTAGGGCTGGTTCCTTAGGGCCCTCGAACAGTGCCCAACTCCTTCAAAGGCTCACACACCATTTGCTGAACAAGTAAATATTAGGATTTCTTATTATTTTGCTGGGTCCGCCATCACATTGTACCACAGACTGGGTGGCTTAAGCAACAGAAATTGATTTATTTATTTTCTCACACTTCAGATCAAGGTGTGGCCAGGGTGGGTGTCCTCTCTCCATGACTGGTGGATGGCCTCCTTCCCACTGTCTTCACGTGGTCTTCCTTCTGTGTGTGTAGTTGCCCACTCTCTTCCTATAGGACACGGTTATCAGACTAGAGTCCCTCCCCACAAATGAGGTCACTCGACCTCCACTTTACTTTTCAAGATCTGGTATCCAAGTACAGTCCCATGGGGAGTTAGGACTTCAATGTATGGATTTGGGGGGCAAATCCATTCCATAACAGGTTTCTGTCTGTTGTACCTAGTCACTACCTACATGGGTTTTTTTTTTCTCTATGCCCTTGTGCCCGTTATTTGCTCACACAGTGCTAATCCCAGTTTGCCCTTAGCCCAAGTTATAACTCTATTTATTTGTATAGGCTTGCATCTTCCCTCTACCTCTATACTCCAAGTTCCTGGCTGGCACTGGAATTACATCTTCAGCACGGACATCATAACCTCCAGGTGAGGTAAGAATGATTATTTTCATTTTGAAAATCAACAATCTGAAGCTCAAAAGAGAGTAGGTCATGTTTCTGAGATCACAGTACTAGTAAGTGCTGTCCTTTGGATAACTTTGTTCTTATGGGCTCCAAAGCCCACATTCTTTCATCTACCATATGTCCCCAAGATGAACGGGGAAAAGCCATACTTCAGCCTGGTATAATATAAGCAATTGTATGTGTAAAGCTGGTGTAACAAATCAGGAAATGGGATTAAGTTTAGTATCTGAGTAATTATACCCACAGG
>NW_024419273.1:0-499 GCF_014898765.1 Herpailurus yagouaroundi
CCACCCCACAGTGAATCCCGCCCCTAGGAGAGGGGAAGAGAAGGCACACACCAGTCTGACTGTGGCCCCAGCGGTGGGCTGGGGGCAGACATCAGGGCTGACTGTGGCTCCGCCCACCAACTCCAGTTATACACCACAGCACAGGGGAAGTGCCCTGTAGGTCTGCACCACTCCAGGGACTATCCAAAATGACCAAGCGGAAGAATTCCCCTCAGAAGAATCTCCAGGAAATAACAACAGCTAATGAGCTGATCAAAAAGGATTTAAATAATATAACAGAAAGTGAATTTAGAATAATAGTCATAAAATTAATCACTGGGCTTGAAAACAGTATAGAGGACAACAGAGAATCTCTTGCTACAGAAATCAAGGGACTAAGAAACAGGAGGAGCTGAAAAACGCTATAAACGAAATGCAAAACAAAATGGAAACAACGAAGGCTTGGATTGAAGAGGCAGAGGAGAGAATAGGTGAACTAGAAGATAAAGTTATGGAAAAA
>NW_024419273.1:509-1316 GCF_014898765.1 Herpailurus yagouaroundi
AAGGCCTTTGACAAAATCCAGCACCCTTTCTTAATAAAAACCCTTGAGAAAGTCGGGATAGAAGGAACATACTTAAAGATCATAAAAGCCATTTATGAAAAGCCCACAGCTAACATCATCCTCAACGGGGAAAAACTGAGAGCTTTTTCCCTGAGATCAGGAACACGACAGGGATGCCCACTCTCACCGCTGTTGTTTAACATAGTGCTGGAAGTTCTACCACCAGCAATCAGACAACAAAAGGAAACCAAAGGCATCAAAATTGGCAAAGATGAAGTCAAGCTTTCGCTTTTTGCAGATGACACGATACTATACATGGAAAATCCGATAGACTCCACCAAAAGTCTGCTAGAACTGATACATGACTTCAGCAAAGTTGCAGGATACAAAATCAATGTACAGAAATCAGTTGCATTCTTATACACTAACAATGAAGCAGCAGAAGGACAAATAAAGAAACTGATCCCATTCACAATTGCACCAAGAAGCATAAAATATCTAGGGATAAATCTAACCAAAGATGTAAAAGATCTGTATGCTGAAAACTATAGAAAGCTTATGAAGGTAATTGAAGAAGATTTAAAGAAATGGAAAGACATTCCCTGCTCATGGATTGGAAGAATAAATATTGTCAAAATGTCAATACTACCCAAAGCTATCTACACATTCAATGCAATCCCAATCAACATCACACCAGCATTCTTCTCGAAACTAGAACAAGCCATCCTAAAATTCATATGGAACCACAAAAGGCCCCGAATAGCCAAAGGAATTTTGAAGAAGAAGACCAAAGCAGGAGGCATCCCA
>NW_024419274.1:0-1801 GCF_014898765.1 Herpailurus yagouaroundi
TTCCATTCCATTCGTGTCCATTCCACTCCAGTCCATTCCATTCGTGTCCATTCCATTCCAGTCCATTCCATTTGTGTCCACTGCATTCCATTCCACTCCATTCCATATTATTCCATTACACTCCATTCCATTCTATTACTTTCATTTCCATTCAATTCCATTCCATTTGATTCCATTCCACTCGGTTTCATTCCATTTGAGTCCACTCCATTCCATTCCATTCCATTCCATTCAGTTCCATTCCATTCTGTTCCATTCCATTCCGTTCCATTACATTCCATTCCATTCGGTACCATTCCATATTGTTCCATTCGATTCCATTCGAATCCATTCCATTCCAGTCCATTCCATTCGATTCCATTCCATTCATTTCAATTCCATTCCATTCCATTCCATTACATTCCACTTGATTCCTCTCCATTCCCTTCCACTGCATTCCGTTCGATTCCATTCCATTGCATTGCATTCCATTCCATTGGATTGCATTCCATTCGATTCCATTCCATTCGAATCAATTACATAGCAATCCATTACATTCGAGTCTATTCTATTCCGTTCCATTCGATTTCGTTCCAATCCATTCGATTCCATTCCATTCGATTCCATTCCATACTATTGCATTCCATTCTATTACATTATATTCGAATAAGTTCCATTCAAGACCATTTCTTTTGAGTCCATTCTATTTGAGTCCATTCCCTTTGATTCCATAACATTTGAGTCCATTCAATTCCATTCCTTTCGTTTCCATTCCATTTGATGCCATTCCATTCAATTCTGTTCTACTCGACTCCAATACATTCAATTCCATTCCATCCGATTCCATTACATTCTTTTCATTTCTTATCCATTTCAAGCCATTCCACTCCATTCCATTCCACTCGTTTCCTTTCCATTCGAGTCCATTCCTCTCCAGTCCATTCCGTTCAATCCATTCCATTCCAGTCCATTCCATTCGAGTCCGTTCCATTCCAGTCCATTCCATTCGAGTCAATTCCATTCCATTCGATGTCTTTCCATAACGATCCATTCCATTCTATTCCTTTCGATTCCATTCCATTCTATTTCATTCCATTCGATTCCCTTCCATTGGACTCCTTTCCATTCGAGTGCATTCCATTCCGTTCCATTTCTTTCCGTTCTGTACGATTCCTACCGTTCGATTTCATTTTGTTCCAGTCCATTCCTTTCGCGTCCATTCCATTCCATTTCACTCCATTCGATTCCATTCCACTCGATTCCACTTCGTTCCATTTCATTGCATTCCATTCTATTCAACTCTATTGCCTTCCATTCCATTCCATTCGATTACATTCCATGCGATTCCATTCGAAATCGAATCAATTACATTGCAATCCATTACTATTGAGTCCGTTTTATTCCAGTCCACTGCATTCTGGTCCATTCCATTTGATTCCATTCCATTCTATTCCATTCCATACAGTTGCATTCCATTGGATTCCATGCTATATCTATAAATTCAATTCGAGACCATTGCTTTTGAGTCCATTCTATATGATTCCATTCCATTCAAGTCCATTACATTTGGTTCAATTCCATTCCATTCCATTCCCTTCCATTCCATTCCATTTGATATCAATCCATTCGATTCCATTCCATTCGAGCACATTCCATTCGAGTCCATTCCATTCGATGCCATTCCATTTGATTCTATTCCATTAGTCTCCATTCAATTCCATTAATCTCCATTCCATTCCATTCTACTCCAACTGATTCCATTCCATTCTATTCCTTTCCATTCCATTTCATTCCATTCCATTCCATTTCATTCCATTCCATT
>NW_024419274.1:1811-2099 GCF_014898765.1 Herpailurus yagouaroundi
TTCCATTCCATTTCATTCCATTCCATTCCATTTCATTCCATTCCATTCCATTCGCTTCCATTCCATTCGTGTCCATTCCACTCCAGTCCATTCCATTCGTGTCCATTCCATTCCAGTCCATTCCATTTGTGTCCACTGCATTCCATTCCACTCCATTCCATATTATTCCATTACACTCCATTCCATTCTATTACTTTCATTTCCATTCAATTCCATTCCATTTGATTCCATTCCACTCGGTTTCATTCCATTTGAGTCCACTCCATTCCATTCCATTCCATTCCATTC
>NW_024419275.1:0-4582 GCF_014898765.1 Herpailurus yagouaroundi
TGTGTGTGTGTGTGTGTGTGTGTGTGTGTGTGTGTGTGTGTGTGTGTTTTGAGATGCCCTGGTGGGCCTACAGTAGCAAATACTGAGGGGCTACAAGGTTGTGCCCAGGCCTTGTGCATAGAGTGGCTAAGGAACCCAAGCTGTCAGGCTACGTTGTGTGCAGAGGGCGTAGGTAATTCGCTGGAGGGAGGCGTCCAGCAAGATCTCTGCTGTAGGCAGACGTGCCGTGTTTTGTCACCAGTCAGCTCTGCCTCAGGGCTCTCCTCTCTGCTTCCTGTGCACCAGGCCCTGGGAAAGGGAGGAGCTTGGACCCTAGACCTCAGGTGACTTGCGTCGCCCTGGAGTGTCGCAGCAGTGTGGTGTGTGGGGATCCGTGTGTGGATGGGCAGGTGAGCAGCCTGCCAGCTGCTCTCTTAGGGGACAGTTCGTTGCCAGCAACACCTCTCCCCGCAGCACAAGATCACCCCTGCCGCTGCAGCTGGGCTCAGGACGTGTCAAGGAGTGTCCCAGAACTCTGTTCCCCTTGCACGTGAGTGGTGCCAGCATGAGCCTCTCAGTCCCTGTGCGGGCGACCCTGATTAGCCTCAGGCTTTGTCGACTCCTGGCCTCATGTAACATGGGGAACTGGGTTTCTTTCTCAGTGTCTCAGCAGTTGCATGTCGACGGAGGATGCTGTGGACATTGGAGTCAGGAATCCCGACCGTGCTCCACCCGCCCCGCCCCAAACCGCAGCGGGCAGCACGTGGCCCACTGCGTGTGCGCTTTGGGGGAGTATAAAGCCTTACAGCCCACCCCCCGTATTCTTCTCAGGTGGTGGAGGGTCAAGGGGGCCTAAGGAGGAACACTGGTCCCAGTGTGCTGCCGGCTGTGCCCACAGGTGTGTGTGCCCAGCTCCTTGACGCTGAAGCTGCAAGGCGTCCGCACTGCCCCCAAAGCCCCATCCCTAGCATTTGCGTGTGGGCCAGATGGAAGTGAAGTCCCAGTGACCCTGCGGGATCACAGCAGGTGGTCTCATCTGTGCCTGGCTACCCGCCTACCTGCCTTCCCCACAGCCCTTTGCCCCCATTACAGGGCTTTCGGTAAAGACGCTGCCACCGTCCAGCATGAGAGGAAAGGCTGGACAGTGTCTCAGTACCGCTGGTCATGTGTTGGCTGCTGCCAGCTTGACAGCATGGATACCCCATGGCCCAGTGGAGGGAGTCCGACCTGTCCTACAAGGAACTGGGGACGACTGTAGGGATGCATCAGGTCCCATGGAGTAACCTAGCTCTGACCTTATCTGCCTAGAGGGTGATCGAAGCGCCTTGGTGTCTCAGGCATGGCATGTGTGTCGGTGAGCTTCCTCCTGGATGGCGCTGCCGACACAGGGCTGGCTGGTCAGGGGTCGCAGGTGAGGCCCGTTGGGGCCTGACCTCTAGATCCGATACTGCTATAGGTGTTGTTGAAAAGACAGAGCACGATACGATGGTCCCTTGGCTGTCGCTGCACCGGGGTCCCTGTCGCTGCTCCCAGGTTCCCACTACCAGGTTTCCCCGGGAGGCCTTGGAGGTTGCCAGGCTCCTTTTGCAGGGACACGATGGCTTGTGAGGGCCTATGCCCCAGGGTCCGGTGCTCATTGCAGATGGCTTGGGCGCAGTGCGAGAGCTTTTGCTCCCATTCTTAGAGGAGATTGTGGTGGTCTTAAGGGACAAAGATGTGCCTGGGGAAGAGTAGGATGACCAGAGGAAGCATTGGAGCAGGAGGAGGAGGAGGGGGAGGAGGAGGAGGAGGGGGAGGGGGAGGGGGAGGAGGAGTTGGAGGAAGAGGATTGGGAGGCGTTAGAGCAGGAGGAGAAGGAGTGAATGATTGGGTGCAGGCGAGGGAACAAGTGGAGGAGGAGGATGTCCAGGATGAGGAGGAGCATGAGCCAAAGGAGGAGGAGCAGCTGGGGGAGTAATTTGAGGAGGACGAGAGTAGAGGGACGAGGGTGAGGAGCAAAGGTAGAGCCAGGGTTGGAATAGAGTGAGCAGAAATGTAGGAGCAGAAGGAGGAAGAGACCGAGGAGGAAGAGCAGGAGCAGGAGGCGCTGGAGGAAGAGGATTGGGAGGGGTTAGAAGAAGAAGTGGAGGAGGAGGAGGGGGAGCGAATGACTGGGTACAGGAGAAGGACAAATGGAAGAGGATGATGTCCAGCACGAGGAAGAGGAGGATCAGGCACCAAAGGAGCAGGGGCAGCTGGAGGAGGGAGTTGAGGAGGACGAGAGCAGAGGGAAAAAGAGGAGATCAAAAGAAGTAGGGCAGGAAGGGCAGTAGCAGGAGAGGACCTGGAGAAGGAGGAAGAGGCCTAGGAGGAAGAGTTGGAGGAGGAGGAGGAGGTGGAGGATCAGATGGAGGAAGAGGATTGGGAGGAGTTACAGGAGGAGGAGGAAGAGTGAATGATCGGGTGCAGGCAAGGGAAGAAGTGGAGGAGGAGGAAGTCAAGTAGGAGCACGAGTCGAGGAGCAGGAGCAGCTGGGGGAGGAAACTGAGGAGGACGTGAGCAGAGGGAAGAAGGAGGAGACAAGGTAGAGCCAGGGCTGGAAGAGCAGTAGCTGAAGAGGGGGAGCAGAAGGATGAAGAGGCTGAGGCTAAGACTTCCAATACTATGTTGAATAACAGTGGAGAGGGTGGACATTCCTGTCTCGTTCGTGACTTGAGCTGAGAGCATGAGAGTAACGTCGGGTCGTCCATACGTGGCTTTATGATCTCGATGTGTGCTCCTTCTATCCCTACTTTCTTGCGGGTTTTTACCAGGAAAGGATGCTGTATTTTGTGAAACACTCTGTCTGCATCGATTGAGAGGATCCTGTGGTTCTCGTCCTTTCTTTTATTGATGTGATGAATCACGTTAATTGTTTTGTGGATGTTGAACCAGCCCTGCCTCCCAGGTACAAATCCCACTGGGTCGTGGTGAATAACATTTTAATGTATTGTTGGATCCCAGTGTCTCATATCTTGTTGAGGAGTTTGGCATCCATGTGCATCAGGGAAATTGGTCTATACTTCTCCTTTTTAGTCGGGTCTCTTTCTGGTTTTGGAATCAAGGTAACGCTGGCTTCATAGAAAGAGTTTGGAAGTTTTCCTTCCATTTCTATTTTGGGAACAGCTTCAAGAGAATAAGTGTTAACGCTTCCTGAAATGTTTGCTGGCACTCCCCTGAAAAGCCATCTGGCCCTGCAGTCTTCTTCCTTCGGCAGGTTTTTGATTAGTAATTTGATTTCTTTACTGGCTATGGGTCTGTTTCAAATTTTCCTCTTCTTCCTCTTTCAGCTTTGGTAGTGTATATGTGTCTAGGAATTTGTCCATTTCTCCCAGATTGCCCATTTTATTGGCAAATAATTGCTCCTAATGTTCTCTTATTATTGTTTGCCTTTCTGCTGTGTTGCTGGTGATCTCTCCTCTTTCATTCTTGAGTTTATTTATTTGGGCCCTTTCCTTTTTCTTTTTCATCAGACTGATGACTGGCTTATCAATTTTGTTAATTCCTTCAAAGAAGCAGCTTCTGGGCTCATGGATCTGTTCTCCTATTTTGGTTGGTTTGTTTGTTTGTTTGTTTGAGGTTGTTTTTGTTTTTGTTTTGTTTGACTTTTGGTTTCCATAGCATTAATTTCCGCTCTTGTCATTGTTACTTCCTGTCTTCTGAATGTTTTGCGTTTCATAGGGTGTTCTTTTCACAGCCTCTTAAGGCGTAAGGTGAGGTTGTGTCTCTGAGATCTTTCTTTCTCCTTTAGGAAGACCTGACTTGCTAGATAGGTCCTCTTATTACCGACTCTCGTGCGTCCCAGAGGTTTTGGGTTGTGGTGTTATCACTGACTTCCACATACGTTTTCATTGACTTGCATACACTTTTTATACCCTCTTTAAACCCTTGGTTAGCCCATTCATTCTTTAGTAGGATGTTCTTCCGTCTCCCAGTGTTTGTTACCTTTCCAAATTGTTTCTTGTAGTTGGTTTTGAGTCTCGTAGTGTTGTGGTCTGAAAATATGCACGGTGTGACCTCGATCTCTTTGAACTTCCTTAGGGTTGACTTTTTTCCCCAGGATATGATCTATAGAGGAGAATATTCCATGAGCACTGGAGAAGAACGTATATTCTTTATTATGCTTTCTTATGAAATGTTCTGAAGATATCTGTGAAGCCCATCTTGTCCAGTGTGTCATTCCAAGCCCCCCGTTTGCTTGTTGATTTTTTGTTTAGATGATCTGTCTATTGCAGCGAGTGGGGTGCTGAAGTCTCCCCCCTATGATGGCATGACTAAGAATGAGGTTCCTTATGTTTGTGATTAATTGATTTGTGTAGTTGGCTGCTCTCAAATACGCCACATAAATGTTTTCAATTGCTAGGTCTTCTTGGTGGATAGACCCCTTGATTATGACATCATGCCCTTGTGCATCAGTTGACACAGTCTTTACATTAAAGTCTAGATTGTCTCATAGAAGTATGGCTGCTTTGGCTTTGTTTTGTTGACGGTTAGCATGACAGATGATTCTCCATCCTCTTATTTTCACTCTGAAGTTGTGTTTACAACTAAAGTGGGTGTCTTGTAAACAGCATATCGATGGAGC
>NW_024419276.1:0-2022 GCF_014898765.1 Herpailurus yagouaroundi
AATACCCATCACCCACCCTCTCCTCCCTCCCACCCCCCATCAACCCTCAGTTTGCTCTCAGTTCTCAACAGTCTCTTATGCTTTGGCTCTCTCCAACTCTAACCTCTTTTTTTTTTTCCTTCCCCTCCCCCATGGGTTCCTGTTAAGTTTCTCAGGATCCACATAAGAGTGAAACCATATGGTATCTGTCTTTCTCTGTATGGCTTATTTCACTTAGCATCACACTCCCCAGTTCCATCCACGTTGCTACAAAAGGCCATATTTCATTTTTTCTCATTGCCACGTAGTATTCCATAGTGTATATAAACCACAATTTCTTTATCCATTCATCAGTTGATGGACATTTCGGCTCTTTCCATAATTTGGCTATTGTTGAGAGTGCTGCTATGAACATTGGGGTACAAGTGCCCCTATGCATCAGTACTCCTGTGTCCCTTGGATAAATTCCTAGCAGTGCTATTGCTGGGTCATAGGGTAGGTCTGTTTTTAATTTTCTGAGGAACCTCCACACTGCTTTCCAGAGCGGCTGCACCAATTTGCATTCCCACCAACAGTGCAAGAGGGTTCCCGTTTCTCCACATCCTCTCCAGCATCTATAGTCTCCTGATTTGTTCATTTTGGCCACTCTGACTGGCGTGAGGTGGTATCTGAGTGTGGTTTTGATTTGTATTTCCCTGATAAGGAGCGACGCTGAACATCTTTTCATGTGCCTGTTGGCCATCCGGATGTCTTCTTTAGAGAAGTGTCTATTCATGTTTTCTGCCCATTTCTTCACTGGGTTATTTGCTTTTCGGGTGTGGAGTTTGGTGAGCTCTTTATAGATTTTGGATACTAGCCCTTTGTCCGATATGTCATTTGCAAATATCTTTTCCCATTCCGTTGGTTGCCTTTTAGTTTTGTTGGTTGTTTCCTTTGCTGTGCAGAAGCTTTTTTTCTTCATAAGGTCCCAGTAATTCACTTTTGCTTTTAATTCCCTTGCCTTTGGGGATGTGTCGAGTAAGAGATTGCTACGGCTGAGGTCAGAGAGGTCTTTTCCTGCTTTCTCCTCTAGGGTTTTGATGGTTTCCTGTCTCACATTCAGGTTCTTGATCCATTTTGAGTTTATTTTTGTGAATGGTGTGAGAAAGTGGTCTAGTTTCAACCTTCTGCATGTTGCTGTCCAGTTCTCCCAGCACCATTTGTTAAAGAGACTTTTTTCCATTGGATGTTCTTTCCTGCTTTGTCAAAGATGAGTTGGCCATACGTTTGTGGGTCTAGTTCTGGGGTTTCTATTCTATTCCATTGGTCTATGTGTCTGTTTTTGTGCCAATACCATGCTGTCTTGATGATGACAGCTTTGTAGTAGAGGCTAAAGTCCGGGATTGTGATGCCTCCTGCTTTGGTCTTCTTCTTCAAAATTACTTTGGCTATTCGGGGCCTTTTGTGGTTCCATATGAATTTTAGGATTGCTTGTTCTAGTTTCGAAAAGAATGTTGGTGCAATTTTGATTGGGATTGCATTGAATGTGTAGATAGCTTTGGGTAGTATTGACATTTTGACAATATTTATTCTTCCATTCCATGAGCAGGGAATGTCTTTCCATTTCTTTAAATCTTCTTCAATTACCTTCATAAGCTTTCTATAGTTTTCAGCATACAGATCCTTTACATCTTTGGTTAGATTTATTCCTAGGTATTTTATGCTTCTTGGTGCAATTGTGAATGGGATCAGTTTCCTTATTTGTCTTTCTGTTACTTCATTGTTAGTGTATAAGAATGCAACTGATTTCTGTACATTGATTTTGTATCCTGCAACTTTGCTGAATTCATGTATCAGTTCTAGCAGACTTTTGGTGGAGTCTGTCGGATTTTCCATGCATAATATCATGTCATCTGCAAAAAGCGAAAGCTTGACTTCATCTTTGCCAATTTGGATGCCTTTGATTTCCTTTTGTTGTCTGATTGCTGATGCTAGAACTTCCAGCACTATGTTAAACAACAGCGGTGAGAGTGGGCATCCCTGTCGTGTTCCTGATCTCAGGGA
>NW_024419277.1:0-3635 GCF_014898765.1 Herpailurus yagouaroundi
GTTTCTCAGGATCCACATAAGAGTGAAACCATATGGTATCTGTCTTTCTCTGTATGGCTTATTTCACTTAGCATCACACTCTCCAGTTCCATCCACGTTGCTACAAAAGGCCATATTTCATTTTTTCTCATTGCCACGTAGTATTCCATAGTGTATATAAACCACAATTTCTTTATCCATTCATCAGTTGATGGACATTTAGGCTCTTTCCATAATTTGGCTATTGTTGAGAGTGCTGCTATGAACATTGGGGTACAAGTGCCCCTATGCATCAGTACTCCTGTGTCCCTTGGATAAATTCCTAGCAGTGCTATTGCTGGGTCATAGGGTAGGTCTATTTTTCATTTTCTGAGGAACCTCCACACTGCTTTCCAGAGCGGCTGCACCAATTTGCATTCCCACCAACAGTGCAAGAGGGTTCCCGTTTCTCCACATCCTCTCCAGCATCTATAGTCTCCTGATTTGTTCATTTTGGCCACTCTGACTGGCGTGAGGTGATACCTGAGTGTGGTTTTGATTTGTATTTCCCTGATAAGGAGCGACGCTGAACATCTTTTCATGTGCCTGTTGGCCATCCGGATGTCTTCTTTAGAGAAGTGTCTATTCATGTTTTCTGCCCATTTCTTCACTGGGTTATTTGCTTTTCGGGTGTGGAGTTTGGTGAGCTCTTTATAGATTTTGGATACTAGCCCTTTGTCCGATATGTCATTTGCAAATATCTTTTCCCATTCCGTTGGTTGCCTTTTAGTTTTGTTGGTTGTTTCCTTTGCTGTGCAGAAGCTTTTTATCTTCATAAGGTCCCAGTAATTCACTTTTGCTTTTAATTCCCTTGCCTTTGGGGATGTGTCGAGTAAGAGATTGCTATGGCTGAGGTCAGAGAGGTCTTTTCCTGCTTTCTCCTCTAGGGTTTTGATGGTTTCCTGTCTCACATTCAGGTCCTTTATCCATTTTGAGTTTATTTTTGTGAATGGTGTGAGAAAGTGGTCTAGTTTCAACCTTCTGCATGTTGCTGTCCAGTTCTCCCAGCACCATTTGTTAAAGAGACTGTCTTTTTTCCATTGGATGTTCTTTCCTGCTTTGTCAAAGATGAGTTGGCCATACGTTTGTGGGTCTAGTTCTGGGGTTTCTATTCTATTCCATTGGTCTATGTGTCTGTTTTTGTGCCAATACCATGCTGTCTTGATGATGACAGCTTTGTAGTAGAGGCTAAAGTCTGGGATTGTGATGCCTCCTGCTTTGGTCTTCTTCTTCAAAATTACTTTGGCTATTCGGGGCCTTTTGTGGTTCCATATGAATTTTAGGATTGCTTGTTCTAGTTTCGAGAAGAATGCTGGTGCAATTTTGATTGGGATTGCATTGAATGTGTAGATAGCTTTGGGTAGTATTGACATTTTGACAATATTTATTCTTCCAATCCATGAGCAGGGAATGTCTTTCCATTTCTTTAAATCTTCTTCAATTACCTTCATAAGCTTTCTATAGTTTTCAGCATACAGATCCTTTACATCTTTGGTTAGATTTATTCCTAGGTATTTTATGCTTCTTGGTGCAATTGTGAATGGGATCAGTTTCTTTATTTGTCTTTCTGTTGCTTCATTGTTAGTGTATAAGAATGCAACTGATTTCTGTACATTGATTTTGTATCCTGCAACTTTGCTGAATTCATGTATCAGTTCTAGCAGACTTTTGGTGGAGTCTATCGGATTTTCCATGTGTAGTATCATGTCATCTGCAAAAAGTGAAAGCTTGACTTCATCTTTGCCAATTTTGATGCCTTTGATTTCCTTTTGTTGTCTGATTGCTGATGCTAGAACTTCCAGCACTATGTTAAACAACAGTGGTGAGAGTGGGCATCCCTGTCATGTTCCTGATCTCAGGGAAAAAGCTCTCAGTTTTTCCCCATTGACGATGATGTTAGCTGTGGGCTTTTCATAAATGGCTTTTATGATGTTTAAGTGTGTTCCTTCTATCCTGACTTTCTTGAGGGTTTTTATTAAGAAAGGGTGCTGAATTTTGTCAAAGGCCTTTTCTGCATCGATTGGCAGGATCATATGGTTCTTATCTTTTCTTTTATTAATGTGATGTATCATGATTGATTTGCGAATGTTGAACCAGCCCTGCATCCCAGGAATGAATCCCATTTGATCGTGGTGAATAATTCTTTTTATATGCCGTTGAATTTGATTTGCTAGTATCTTATTGAGAATTTTGGCATCCATATTCATCAGGGATATTGGCCTGTAGTTCTCTTTTTTTACTGGGTCTCTGTCTGGTTTAGGAATCAAAGTAATACTGGCTTCATAGAATGAGTCTGGAAGTTTTCCTTCCCTTTCTATTTCTTGGAATAGCTTGAGAAGAATAGGTATTATCTCTGCTTTAAACGTCTGGTAGAACTCCCCTGGGAAGCCATCTGGTCCTGGACTCTTATTTGTTGGGAGATTTTTGAGGACTGATTCAATTTCTTCGCTGGTTATGGGTCTCTTCAAGCTTTCTATTTCCTCCTGATTGAGTTTTGGAAGAGTGTGGGTGTTCAGGAATTTGTCCATTTCTTCCAGGTTGTCCAATTTGTTGGCATATAATTTTTCCTAGTATTCCCTGATAATTGTTTGTATCTCTGAGGGATTGGTTGTAATAATTCCATTTTAATTCATGATTTTATCTATTTGGGTCATCTTCCTTTTCTTTTTGAGAAGCCTGGCTAGAGGTTTGTCAATTTTGTTTATTTCTTGAAAAAACCAACTCTTGGTTTCGTTGATCTGCTCTACAGTTTTTTAAGATTCTATATTGTTTATTTCTGCTCTGATCTTTATTATTTCTCTTCTTCTGCTGGGTTTAGGCTGCCTTTGCTGTTCTGCTTCTAGTTCCTTTAGGTGTGCTGTTAGATTTTGTATTTGGGATTTTTCTTGTTTCTTGAGATAGGCCTGGATTGCAATGTATTTTCCTCTCAGGACTGCCTTCGCTGCGTCCCAAAGCGTTTGGATTGTTGTATTTTCATTTTCGTTTCTTTCCATATATTTTTTAATTTCTTCTCTAATTGCCTGGTTGACCCACTCATTTTTTAGTAGGGTGTTCTTTAACCTCCATGCTTTTGGAGGTTTTCCAGACTTTTTCCTGTGGTTCATTTCAAGCTTCATAGCATTGTGGTCTGAAAGTATGCATGGAATAATTTCAATTCTTGTAAACTTATGAAGGGCTGTTTTGTGACCCAGTATATGATCTATCTTGGAGAATGTCCCATGTGCACTCGAGAAGAAAGTATATTCTGTTGCTTTGGGATGCAGAGTTCTAAATATATCTGTCAAGTCCATCTGATCCAATGTATCATTCAGGGCCCTTGTTTCTTTATTGACCGTGTGCCTAGATGATCTATCCATTTGTGAAAGTGGAGTGTTAAAGTCCCCTGCAATTACCACATTCTTATCAATAAGGTTGCTTATGTTTATGAGTAATTGTTTTATATATTTGGGTGCTCCCGTATTCGGTGCATAGACATTTATAACTGTTAGCTCTTCCTGATGGATAGACCCTGTAATTATTATATAATGCCCTTCTTCATCTCTTGTTACAGCCTTTAATTAAAGTCTAGTTTGTCTGATATAAGTATGGCTACTCCAGCTTTTTTTTTTTTTTTTTTT